>NW_026596396.1:1022172-1047561 GCF_907164565.1 Psammomys obesus | reverse complement strand
CACACACACACAGAAAGTCACACAGACAAAAACACACATGTGCACACACACACAAAGACAAAAACATATATACACAGAGACACAAACACATGCACATACAAAACACACAATGACAAAGACACCCCCCCGCACACACACAGTTCACTACACATGGCTAAATACTGTGATTCTCCACTAAGCTTTTATGTAATTTCAACTGATGAGACTTCCTTATCCTTCACTAATCTGAAAAAAAAATATTCTAAGAATGAAGTTAAAAGTTGATAAATTGACCATCTATCCTAATAACATACTATGCCAAAGTCTCCTTAGGGCCCAGGCACTTAGGTCCTACATTTTTACCTACACCTCCCAGTAATCAACGATTATGGAATTCATTGCAGACCAGATTGAGTGGTCTCAACTCTGTGGCCTCTGTCGACTCAATTATTATAGACCCATAGCATGCTTTGTCACTCTTGAAGTGCTGTGTGGTACCGAATGTGGTGTGTCCTTCATGGAGCCTTCATCTGGAAAATGTAGCTGAAAATCATGCACACTTTTGAGGCTAGACTAGAGGGAGGAGTGGGCATGATAGTGTTTTGTATCTGGTAGATTTTGTTATAAATGTAAAGATGTGCAGAAATCCCCACTTCACAAAGCCTGCCCTAACAAAACTGGGAGTGTTCTCTTAATTTCAGAACTGAACACAAGAACATCTGCACAAAAGGACTCAGGCAGGTAAGGGGCAGGTAAGAGGCAAGGGACATAGGCCAAGATTGCCAGCCCTTCACAGTACCCAAGGACCAGTAAGAAGGAAAGCCAGGCCGCCTCAGAACAGGATCTTTCAAACCCCAAATCATCCCAGGTTGAAACTGAATTAAACATTTTCCAGCCAACTCCTGTGTAAAGCTGTGGAGTTGAGTGAGCACAGATCTCTTTTTGCCCTTGAAGAAAATCCTTGATAAACAACTCCTGAGGCCAAGGTTGCATTTATAATAACTCAGTCCTTCCCAAGCACAGCTGGGTCCCATGATAGCTTACTTTCTTGATTAACTTGGTTCTTACCTTGCTCCTGGTTTGTATTATAAGGCAGCCTTGGTGAGTCCTTGAAATGTGGAAATAGAGCAAAGGAAGTTACATGTTTTGTTAAACGAGGCAGCTTGAGGCATGATGCTCTCTAAGGGACCTTCAGTTCGGACATTTGAGGATTATGAGAACATGTCTTTTCTCCAGGAACTGTGTGTGCATAATAGGTAAATTTGGAGTGAGGAAATTTGATCTTTTCCAGGACTAGCTGACAGATCTCAGCAGAGAGAGGAATGCTTTGGGGTACAAGAACCATGACAGAGGTATGGAGGATCTCAATAGTCCTCAGGGTTTATTCCTAGAGACTGAGGCCCTGACCTTTGACCTCTGTAAATGAGTGGTGATCCTAAGCATTCCAAAAGCAATGTGGCCATGCTCAATGACAGCAGCTGGAAAAGCTCAGGGCTTATGCTAAACTAGGAGCCCTGTGTTAGTTGGGAAAGGAAGCAAGGCAGGGAAACATGATCCTCTCCTGGCAAGTACAATCTTCTTGATAGCTCAGAACATTTCAGCCTCTCTAAAATGAGGCCTCTATTTCAAAAGAGAGTCCTGAGTGGTACTTGTGTAGGTTATCACAGGACTATAGCCACACTATGCTGAGGCAAAAAAGGTGCTTGTCTGGGTCAAAAATTGAGCTAGCAAGATTCATCCCATGCAAGTATACAATGTGTCTTTTTTTTTATAACCCACTGAGTTCTGTTTGTTTGTTTTTTTGATAACCCACTGAGTTCAGTTTGTACTGTCCACATATACATGTGAGGTCATCCACTGGGGCATAAGCAACCAAAGAAAAGTGACTCTGCCTTCCTCCGTGGCTGTTAACTGCCAACAGCTCTTGGGGAGTAGGACATGTAGAAAAGACCTATGGCTCATATGAGTTCATGTGTGCAACAGCCATGTCACACCCTGAGAACAGTATCTCACAGCACTCCTCTCCATCCTCCAGCTCTCATATTCTTTCTACTACCTCTTCCCTTCTTCCATGCTATTCCTTGAGTCTTAAGTGGGAGGGCTGACATTCCACTACAGCTGAGCACTCACAGTAATATATCCTCAGTACTTTGAACTCTTATGAGTGTATTAACCACTACCCTCTGCATTAAGTTTCTCTGACCATGGTTGGCTACCGTACAAATCTACAAATAATAAACATTAATATTTAGAAAGCAGTTTGACAATGTGGGCATATATAAAAGAAGCCAATAGCTTCTTATCTAGGGTCTGTGCCTTCCTTAGCCATGGTTTTTTACCATATTTATAGGAACAGGCCTGAAATCCAACCAGGATAGTGGTTAATATGTCCATAAACAATTGTGCCACTATGCATCAATGGACAGATCTTGCCCTGCAGGTCAGTATTGTAGTATGCAAAAGCCAGCACTGAGTAAGACCATTGGTGTCTTTCTGCCCCAGCAGCCTGGCATAGCACCTGTTAGTACCAAGACAGTTAGTCAGCAGGGAGAGCGCTTCCTGATTCTTCAGTTGCAGGAATAAGATAAATAAATTTTAATAAAATTTTAAAATAATGCCAAAGATAAATAAATTTTATAACATTTTAAAATAATGCCATAACCCACACAGTGAATAAAACACCAAAAAGTTGTAATACAAAAGATCAGCTACACCACAATTAAGAGAAAACACTGGTAAAAATTCATTTGTGAGAATAATACTTTATAGCAGTTGACTGAGACAGTATTTAGACAATATGTTGCCCTAAAAACTTGTATCAATACAAAAAGAGAGACAACAAAACACCCATCTAACTAACTTAGGAAGGAAACAAAATCCAAATCAAACAAGTTTAATAAGGGAAAATGAAATTTGAAGCAAGGCAGAAAACTGTGAAACTTGAAAAAAAAAAAAAAAGAAAAGTAAAACATTTCACTTAAGCCTTAAAAAAACCAAGTAGCTTTTTAACTTGATAGGAGTCCATTTTTTCCTAAAAAAAAAAAAAAAAAAAAAAAAAAAAAAGCTCTTAGATACTTTCTTGCTAAACATCAGAAATCTGGGACAGTACAAGAAAAATGTTGAGTTAAACTGCTACTGATATTTTGGTATATCCAAGAAATCAAAACCCCAAAGAGATTTGCAAATGGATATGATAGAAGACATTGGCAAACTGTAAGAATTTATCATCAACTGAAACGGTCCCAGCCACTTTCTCCACAGTTATTTAAACATGTAAAGATGCCTAGCAGTTCCCCCACAGTACACTGAGATGTCACAGAACCAAATAAATCTAAAATAATCTAGTCACCCTGTTATAGAAAACATCAAAGTCTATTTACAATAGTAAAAATAGACTCTTTTTTTTTAAGAGGTGTTTCAGGCACTGGGTGCTTTAATTCTTTCAGAAAACCTTGTGAGATGTTTCATATTAACTGAATTTTTGTGTATGAGAAGTCAAAGGTATGGATTCAATTGCCTTTCTCAAGGTCTGCCAGTAAGTGGTAGTTGAGAGATCCAGATTTACCTCAGGCCAAATTCTATGTCCTTAAAATATACTGACTTCTTTTTAGTCAGATCTATGCTTATTAAAGAGCAAAAACCTGTAAAACAGTGGTCCTCAATCTAATTCTGTGGCCCCTTAATACAGTTCCTCATGTTGTGGTCACTGCCAACCATAAAATTATTTTTGTTGCTACTTCCTAACTGTAAATGTGCTACTCTTATGAATTGTAATGCAAATGATTTTGGAGATAAAGGTTTGTAAAAGGGGGGGGGGTTGAGACTCACAGTTTGAGAACCACTGCTATAAAACATAAATAAGGAAAATCAAAAGTAAAGTAAAAACTAATGAGTAAAATTAAACTACGCTACTGACTGGTTTAAAGGCACTCTCTAACAAAGTAGACCTTATATATTGTCAGTTTAGCACACTCTATCTCAGCACGTAGACTTTACATAGTAAAAACTTAACACTCTCTAACTCAAACATAGACTTTTTGTGATGTTAATTTAAATTTATAGAATAATCTCACATATCCAAAGTATTTATTAATAGTAACTGTATAGTGGGTAAACTCTTTAGTCCCTTGTTTGTTTGTTGAGTTAGGGTGTCTCTATGTAGTCCATAATGTTCTTGAACAGGAACCCTCCTGGTTCCAGATTCTAGGTGATAAAATTATAGGTTTGAGCCACCACTCCATGCTTCAGTGAAGGCAAGTTACTATCACCCATATCTCCTGCTATGATATAGTGAGGTGGGTAAATCACCTGTATTTCCTTCTGGCCTAAACACCAAACACCCAGTCTAAGTATGAAATGCCATTAGACAGACATAAATTGAGTTATATTCTATGTCACCTTTGACCAGAACTGACTTCAAAAACACAATGAGAAATTTTAGGGTGATAAAAATATTCTACTTACCTTTATAGAGGAAATGCCCAAGAAAGCTATAGATAGATAGATGGATGGATGGATAGATAGATAGGCAGACAATAGACATAAATACATTCCTCGGGACTCAACAAACCTGTACCCTTAAATTTACTGAATTTTAGTCTCAAAAATGTTGGTTTAAAGTGTGTTTAGGGCTAGGAGTGTAATTCAGAGGATGCCTAAGTTTAGATTCAATCCCAGCACATACACAAACATATTAAAACTTAATTAACACCTATAGGGGAAACTATGGCTTTCCCAGTTCCCAGCCATTTTTTTTTCTACCAGAAAGAGAAACTTTTTTCAGAAAGTCCTCACTTTCACATCTCTCTGATCAAGGGTCTGAGCCACCTTTAATGTGTAGACATCTGTCATGTTCTTTCTTTTTGTCTGTAGTGGACCATAATAGAATCTTGAATCCTCCTCTTTATGGAAACTTCCCTCCCATATCTTAGCTATAATCCCTAAATTTCAAAATAAATTTCCTAGCTATATCCCTACAGTGAGTAGTCTCCAGGTCAACACCTTCTTGTCATAAAAGTTGTCACCTCAGGGAAGTCTTCCTTTCCTACCATGTCATCTTGCTTACAACACTGCTTTACTTTTAATCTCGCAAAATGATATATTCTATCATTAATTAGTTGCTTATTGAGCTTCAATACAAAATGGTAGTAAGAAATAATAACTATAATTATATTATCATATTATTAAAACATTATTAATAATACATTATTTAATTACATTAATTAATTATAGCGATTGCTTACTGTTACATTAATTAATGTAATCAATATTAATTTGTTAATTTATATTAATATTTCAATATAAATATTAATTTATTAATTAATATTCATATGCTGATATTAATTATATTGATATGTTAATATTAATCTGTAATTAATATTGATGTGTTAAATTAATATTAATTTATTAATTAATATTTATACATTAAAATTAATATTAATTTAGTAATTAATATTGATGTGCTAAAATTGATATTAATTTATTTATTAAAATTGATATGTTAATATTGGTATTAATTTATTGATTAATATTTATATGTTAATATCAATATTAATTTATTAATTGATATTGATGTGTTTAAATTAATATTAATTTATTAATTTATATTGATATGTTAAATTAATATTAATTTTTGATTAATGTTGAAATGTTAATGTTAATATTAATTTATTAATTAATATTGCTATTACTTAACTTTAATATGTTAATATGATATGCTATATAATAATTATAATTATGTTATTATTATTATTATTTACTGTTGGCCAGACATCCTTCTAAGTCTTTTCTAGTATTATAGCATTTAATCTTTCCAGCAACCCTATGTAGAAGGTACTATCATCATCTCGTCTTAGAGATTGAGTGATTGAGTTCCAGACAGGCTAAATAACCAGAACGAGATGAGTAGGTTGGCTGAAGGAATCCAGCCTAATGGATAGGCATGAGTTTTCAAAAGGCTTTTTCAGGCATTTGGCTTGGCTCATAAGAATGCTACTGCAAGGTAGTAGGGCACAGCTTCTGGTATCCATAGCATAGGTAATATCTGTCCTCCCCACCAAGCACAAGTGGAGGTTATGCCAAATAGTAATGGGAAGAGGGACTGCCTCTGACATAATCTGATTGGCCTGCTCGTTGATCACTTCCCCCTGAGGGGGGAGCAGCCTTATCAGGCCACAGTAGAGGACAATGCAGCCACTTTTGATGAGAACTTTTGATGAGAACTGATAGAAGAGGAGAACCTCCCCTATCAGTGGACTTGGGGAGTGGCATGCATGCAGAAAGGGGAGGGAGGGTGGGATCGGGAGGGGAGGAGGGAGGGGCTTATGGGGGGATACAAAATGAATAAAGTGTAATTAATAAAAAAATTAAAAAAAATGAAGCCCAGAAAAAGATTTGCTCACAAGGTTCTTAACTGCTTATTGTGTGGGAAAGAGCAACTAGAGATAGTTTAACACATGAACACATCGATGAGAGACAAGGACAACATGGAGGCAGAGGTGAAGGTAGAGGTAGAGGAAAAGTTGTGGGGCATTCATGATTGGTACACAGGTAGTTTACCATTATAATGGCTCCTAGGGGCATGTATAGGCATGAGTAGCAGCCTTAGGTTGGAAATTCTTTACTGCCTCCTTTCATCCTCAGGCCTTAGAAATTCAAGATTGCACCTGAACTGGGTCTGACTAAGGACCAGGTAGAAGGCAGAGAACTCACAAGTTGCCTTCTATCCCTGAGTAGTTTCGCTCTTATTAAAGTCCTGGTTTTGTGCCTGCCTTCCAACTAGACTATAACTAGATGGATGTCAAAGGCTTCCTACCTATTGGGCAGCCATATAATGAATGTTTGTTGAGCCAAGCACGGCCTGCATGCTGATTTGGGGTATAATCCTCTGTTAGGCTCTTTTCACAAATTCTCTCATCATCTCTTCACCCCAGCCTTGTTGGAGCCTAACAGATGGGGCAGCTTGGAGATAAGAAGCTTACTTTTATCTAGAATTATACTCAAGCAAAATGACTCTGAAGTATGTACCTTTAACTCCCTAGATTTAGGTAGTTGGTGGAGTATGTATATGTGCAAAAAGTCAGAGGTGAATCAAGTATGGCTTGTTTGTGAACATAGATGTAGGGTTTGCTGGAATAGTGGTCAAAGGAAAGTGACAGCTAGGTCAGGTGGTAGCAGATTGCATATCATCTTCTAAAATGGTCTGACTCCTAAGATCAAGAAGGCTCTTGAAGGATTTGAACCCTGACGTTTCAGGTAAAGTTTGCATTGTGGTATGCTGATTTGCCTTGCTGCGTGAAATGGGTGCATTGGTGGCAATGGCATCCTTCTTAACTTAAAAAAAAAAATACTTGTTTATTTTTTTCTTCTTTGTATCATTTTTAAAAAGTGTGTGTGTGCAGGTGCCTGAGGAAGCCAGAGGCATGAGACCTACCCAGAACTGCAGTTACAGATGGTTGTGAACCAGCCAGTATGGGTATTAGGTACTGAACTCAGATCCTCTACAAGAGTTACACACAGTCTTAACCACTGAGCCATCTCTCCACCCCTTATTTTTGTTTCTTAAAAATTAATGCCAATCTTGATGAACTTTACTGAGGGTGGAAAGGTTTTCTCAGCACCTGGGGCAATACTGCTTATGAGGCAGGTAGAGAAGGGAAAGGAAATGTACCACTCATGTCTTCTTGGAAACTTCCAGATGTGATAGACACATTGTCGAGGGGATGTTATGGGGTTTTCTTTTCTTCTCTGATGCTGCAGTTTGCCTCCCAGACCATATTTGCTAGTCTCACTCCCACTAGATGCTAAGAACAGTAGTCTCCAGATTCCATGCTCTCCCCAACTCCAGGTGACAACTGGGTGTATTTTCTCTGACCCTAGGACGGTTTCATACAGCACTTCCTTGAAAATATAAATCCTGCCCCTGAACTCAGCAAGAGGAAAACAAAAGCAAATACTTTGACTTTACCAAACTTGCTCTCAGAAACTTTGCGTTTGGAAAAAGAAATTCTCCTGCCAGAGACAGCAGGTGTCTTTGTCATTCAGCCCTGTGGCTTAGACCATCTGGCAGAGGGAAGATGTCCAGAAAAATGTCTAGAGCAGCAGTTCTCAAGCAATGGGTCATGAACCCACTGGGAGTCTCATATCAGCCATTTACATTACAATTAATTACAGCAGCAAAATTACAGCTATGAAGCAGCAATGAAAATAATGTTATGGTTGGTGGTCACCACAGCATGAGGAACTGTATTAAAGGGTCGCAGCATTAGAAAGGTTGAGAACCACTGCTCTAGGGATACATGGTTTACAATGTCTGAACAATGCTAGCAACTTGGTTCTAGTCCTCCTTTAGCATCCCTCAATCAGGCAGCCCTGGAGAGATTTAGTGACTCATCTCTCTCCATCTTTTTCTAAGTGTGCTCTTAAGGAGTCATTCATACTCCTCTGGCTTTTCCTTTCTTCTCATTCTCTTGTGTACAATTATGTTTCTCTGTCCCTCTAAACTACCCCAATGATCCGGTCTCATCAATATTCTGCTTGATGCTCCTACTGCCTAGCTGAGCAGACCCAACTAGAAAATTGCCAAATAGAACCAGTGACAACGTTTGGGTTCTAAAGGAGAGCAAGAATCAGAGACGGAGGAGGGCATAAGACAAACTTCTTCCAGCTGGGCTTCTTTCCTGTGATCCTGAGACAATTTAATGCACCCTCTCAACTTGCCCCACTCCCAGAAAACTCTCTATTCAGGCTGCAACATGGCTGTGTTTCTCTTGAAAAATCTTTTGCAAATAATATTTCATCGCCCCTTTTTATTTTACAGAAATTAAACCCTACAGAAAGTTTAAGATGAGTACAATGAGTACCCTTTATCCAGCTTCAACTGCTAATATTTTGCATCTTGCTTAATCTAGCCCACAAATAACATGCCATGTATCAATAAATAGTATTACAGAGAAAAATAATTTTGCTGAACCTTGTTTAAGATTTGAGCAGGCATCATGATGATCACCAATGGAATGTATATTTTCTAGGGAAAGAGACATAAAATTTATATGCAATACTCTTAAATATCTCAGTAAGAGCTTTCATAGCTGTTTACCCTCTATGCTATCCAAAATCCATTTATTGCATTTATCATGTCCTTTTGGTGTCTTTTCAGCTACAATATTCACTGTCTTCTTTTTTTTTTTTTTATTATTTCATGCTCTTTTATGATACTGGAACTTTTTAAAAGAGTTTTGTAGATGGAGAGAGTATGATCTGCAGCCAAGATTGATTTAAAAAAAAAAAACTTGGTTTGGAGAGGTCATGAATAGCCAATGAATTAACTGGAAATCAGAATGGAGATCTAGGAACTGTGAAGGTCAGGCATGAGCTAAGGAAGAATGGATGGCTAGATATATTGTATGTCTTAAACCTGTAGGATTAGTACTTTCAAACCTCTTTTATTTTTAAATAAACAGTCCATTGTTAACGATTTTCACCTTACTACCCTTTAGGTAGATGTAGATTGTTGTGAGTCTTGGGTCTGTAGAAATGGGTTTAGCTAAATTATCAGTCTTCATTTCACTAGTATGCTTTAGCTTGGGCCATGGAGTCTTTTTCATGCTATTTGGGAACCTCTTCCCTGGCTGGGAATCTGACTTAAGGGAAGAACTCTCAACTTCCAATTAGTAGGGCCTTTAATTCAATTCCCAGTCACTTCTTTTCATGGTCCCATTCACCTTGTTTTCAGATATTGTTTTGGAGCTTTTCTGTTCCCAATACTCAATGGATTTTATGTATCATTAGCCAATGAACCAACATATTCTTAATCTCAGATATACACAATTGTCAACCAAAAATAAAATTAATTAATATGTAAGATTACAGCAGCTATTGTTCCTTTGGCTACAAATATTCTAATATCCAGCAGTAATTGGGGCCTTACATAGAATAGCTACAGCATACAGACATTTATTCAGAATGTAATATGTGTCAGGTACTGGGCCTAAGCATGTTCCATGAAATTGCAGAGATGATTCACTTTACTCACATGATTCACACAACCATGATCGGTCAGTTGAGTCACAGGGAGGATTGTTTAGCTAAATACGTTAAGAGGACAGTTTACTGTGTGTGGTTTTGAGAACTGAGAACCGTAGGTTCATGCAAGAAGGGTCATTTAAAATATTTCTGAGTATTGGGTCCGTGGAAGTGGATCTAGCTGTGTTCTAAGTCCTGACTCCATGAGGACTAGTTAGCAAAAGGCATAGCATCTTCATCATGCCATTTTAGACAGATTACATTCAGGCTGAGGGTGTGGTGTTAAGGTAGAGTATTTGACTATCACAAATAAGGCCCTAGGTTCAATTCCCAGCCTTCTCTCCCCCCTTTTATTTTATTTTTCACGAGTTCCACTTTATATTCCCTCATACATTTCACTGGCCTCCCATCTTTGGTTCTCTGAGGAAACTGAGGAGAGGAAGGTACAGTTGTAGTCCTTACAAGTTTTAGAGTTAAGTTCTAGTCTATTCAGAGATAAAGCTCATGTCACTTCTGTAAAGAAAAATTTATATTAGGGTCTTTCTATTCATTTTTTTATGTGTCTGTGTGTGTATCCACACATGCATGTGGGTCCTGGTTGAGGTCAGAGGAAAGATTTGGATCCCTCCTCCAGGGCTGGAGTTACTGGGGGCCAGGATCCAGGTGTGTTGGGACCCAAACTCTGGTTCTCTCCAAGATCAGCAGGCACTCTCAACCACTAAAGCCCTCAAGTCACCTTTAAAACCTAAATCATTGTGCCTCTCCAAAGAAATGTCCTTTAGACACTATGCATTCACTATGCATTATATAAGCCAGGGTTCTCTAGGAGAAAGAATCAGTTTATTGAATCATCTTGCATGATGGGAGGCTGGGTAGTTCAACAACTGCTGGAGATTGATGAAAACCAGTAGTTGCTCAGTCCAAGAAACTGGCAACCTCAGAATACAAAGAAGCAATAATGCAGGGTCAGTCTGATGGCCTAGAGAGCTGGCAGTATGAATTTTCATTGAAAGGCAATGACAAGAGAAGGAGATGAACATTCAGGGGAAAGGCATTTACATGAGCTTCTTTTTTCCCATTTTCAGGTCCCCAGACCTGAAATAACAGCACCTACATTCAAAGTGGTTCTTTCTCCCTCAGTTCCTCTGGCATAAACCATTCCTCTCTGGAATCCTTCTCAAGGACACACTGGAGGTACGTTTTCCTAAGGATCTCAATCAAGTCAAGTTAGCAGTCTAAATTATCCATCATGTGTGCTTCATCCAGTCTTACAGTCTCACCTCTTCCGATGTCCCATCTCCCAGTCAGTTCCTATCACTTACCCTGATGTCCAGTTTGGAAGCAGGGTATGAACTTACTCTTGCTAATATCCACAACTTAGTGTGTGGGTTCTCGCCCTTCCTTCTACCAACTAAAACTACTCAGTCTTTAGTCTTGCTCACTTGTATTAGTGCTATAGTAAGATGTGTGGTGACTGGTGCTCTGTTTTCTTTCTTTTGCTTTTGGTTGGCTGTTTTCAGAAAGGAGAAAAGTTACAGATTTTCTTCTCACAAACTGAACCCGCCCATTGCCAAGAAACAAAGCAGCACCAGCCTCCAAGGATCCCTTTGTCCTTCCTCTCAGACACTACCTCTTTCATTTTCCTTATAGGTGACCACAGCACTGACTCTTGACACCACAGCTGGACTATACCATGAAAAAATTTCATACATAGAGAGAACTATATTATGTGATTTGAGTGTCTACTTTCCTTAGCTAACATTAAGTTTGTGAAAGTCAATCATGCTGCTGCATATTGTTTTATCCTCAATGCTATACAACATTACAATGTCTTTTCATATCATCCATTTTAGACATTTGAGTTGTTTCTAACCTTATTCTTGTCTTTTAGAGCTCTTTTATACTGAATGTGTATCTAAACTTTTTCTAACGTACACATTTGTGCCAGTAATAGTGGTGACATATTCATGTCCCTTTTCTGTTTGTGTGTTTATCCTTTATTTCCCACCTGTTAAGCAGGTAGTACTTCTGGCCCTCTTGACTCCCACAGAATTTCTAACACATCTGAGAGCTGACATTTCCAACAACACTTACTGAGTTTTACTAATAGCCCTCTTGAGCCCCACAGGGATGAAAGTAAAGTTGGCACATAAAAAAAAAATCTTAGAAGAAACATGCAGGGAAAAGAATTTTCTCAACTTTGAAGATATATTTCCTTAGTAATAGAGAGAGACAGGAAAGTCCCAGAGTGACAGGTCCTAACTATCCTGGTCCTGGCAAGTTTGCAGCCAGCAAAATTTCAGAACAGTGAGGAAGGGAATCTAATGGACAAAAAATTAAAAACAAACAAACAAAAGCTCTTGTGCTTCCAGGCCTACAGACCCTGCTCAGGGACCTATGAATGTTTCAGCAGCAGCCAGTGTGAGCAGATGACTTGATGGGATTAGATGGACACCTGTTTTTCAGGATAATACTCTAGGCATATAAAGCCTCAGAACTTGGACACATAACTGAGTGAGGGGATCCCAAGAATAACTGAGAGTAGTTTTCTCTTAGGACTGAAGGAACTAGAAAAATTAGAAGTGGAGTTTGCTCCAAATTTCTTAAAGCGATGTGATATTTCTATTGTCTGTCATTCCTAGTGAGTAATACTAGAACAATCTACTGAAAAATACAATTTAAAACTGGTTGTAGACACTACCTCTGGGCTAACATTTTTCCCCCTATGCTGGTAGTGTTTCATTAGGGTGGAACTGTGCGCTGAACTACAGCCCTCATGCCACAAGTAACCCAAACAACTACACACAGCAATCCTCAATGGTGGGCTCTTCTCTTAATGCTCCTTTCCTATTGTAAACAGATTGGGTTTGAAGCACATCTCATAACACAAATGCATTCACTCCACCCTCAGCCACATTGAATCATTGTAAATATGGTTACTTCAGCATATTGTCGCTGTAAATACATAATGACTTCAAATCCAGAAAAAATATTTAAATATCATTTATTATTGTTGATATTTATTACGTATTAAAATGATAATAGCTTCCTTTTTTATTTTTTAATTTGGTGCCCAGAATGGAGTTCAGGTCTGCTTGTGTGCTAAGCATGTACGTACTCTTGAGCCATATACCAGCCTCCCATTTTCTCTATTATATATGTAACTGCCTTGAAATTGTAAATGGCCTGTGTGACTCATATTATATTCTTAATGAACAGCAATAGTCTAGGTAAACTCCAAACTTCTGACTTTAACACGAAAGCACACCAATCTTGGTATTTGCCTCTTTTATAGCCTTGTCTCTCCTCTCATCTTCCTCTTTCTTGCCCACAATTCCAAACTGCATAAGTACAAACATCACTCACATGACATTGCAGATGCTCTAATTCCCTTCTGCATTTCCTCTCACACTGTTTACTTTTATAAAAGCTTTTTTTTTCTTTTCCTCCAAATGTTCTTATCTCCCTTGGGTCTTAATTTCTTTATGCATTGAATTAAGAAAGAACAACAGATTGCTAATGGTTCTTCCAGCTGAGAGGCTTCATAATTCATCCTCAAAGATGTATGCAGTAACCTGGACAATACAAAATCCATTTTCATTTTCAGTCAGTGGAAGAAAATGAGAGAGAATATGCACTGTTGGCCTAGTGTATATCAGAGTCTGTTCCTGTTGCTTTCCCCATTACACAATCACATCAGTAATCCTATGAGGCAGGTATGATCAATGTTCTCGTATTCCAGGTGGGTTAAACCCAGGTTCAATGAGGTAAGGTAATTAGCTAAAGTTACCAAAAAAAAAAAACAAAACAAACAAACAAACAAAAAAACCTCACAGCTTGTTCTCTGTCATTATACTATGTTCAAAAGTTTCAGAATTGATAACACTTTTTATTAAAGGAAGCCAACCACACAGTAAAAGGACAAATAAGGAAAAGATGTCAAACCACCCATACTGTTCCGTCCTCTGTCTTTCAATATCCACTGCCTGGTCTTTCTCTGACACTGGTAGACAGGCTTCTCTCCCAGTATCATTGCCTGATCTTCCAAGGTTCCTTTCTCATAAAAGCTAAATCATAGAGGATTAGACCACACTACCTGTAAAACACCTTTGGATGTTACCCACCTTGCTTAGCAGTCTCCAGTGTCCAAAAGGTTTAGCCACAGGGGATTCTCAATATCTTCTAGCTGGATAGCAACGTGTGTTGGGAATTGGGTTATATCAGTACCAGAAAATACATTGGTCTTGGGGCTGGAGAGATGGCTCAACAGTTGGTACAGCTCTTGCAGAAGACCTAAGTTCTGTTTCTAGCACCCACATCATGCAGCAAACAGTTGTCTTTATCTCCAGCCAAAGGGTAATGCCATGTCGCTGGCCTCCATGGGCACCAGCATTCATATGTCCAAACATACATGAACGCATGTACACATATGTATACACACACGCATACACACACACACACACACACACACACACACATGATTTTATGTATTTATATGAAATCTAGGATTCACGAATAAGAGAAAACATATTTGTTATTCTATGTATACTGGCTAATTTTATGTCACTGTATACAAGCTAGAGTCATTTGGGAAGAAAGAAATTTAATTGAGAAAATACCCTTGCAAGATTGGCCTATAGTTCTTGATTGATAATGAATCTGGGTGGGCCCAGACCACAGTGGGCAGTGTAACTGCTAGGCTGGTGATCCTGGGTGGTATAAGAAAGCAGGATGAGCAAACCAGTAAGAAGCACACATACACACAAACACACACACAAACACAAATAAGAATAATGTTGGAGGAATTGCCATTCTAGACTTCAAGATTTATTATAGTGCAGATTAAAAACAGCATTGCAATGGCACAAAACACACATGTAGGTAAATAGAACAAAAAACAAAACATGAAATTATGTCATTTGATATTTGACAAAGTTACAAATATACACAGTGGAAAAAAGTCTACATCTTCAACAAATGGTGCTGGTAACTGGATACCCACATGTAGAAAATGAAACTTTACATATATGTGTGTATATATATATATATATATATATATATATATATATATATATATAGTATTAATATAGAAGTGAAACTGCCTAGAGAATTCAAGAGAGTAATAGGAAGGAAAAAGGAAAAGAAAGGGGAGGGTAGAGACTTATGAAAGTGAGCATGATCATATATATATATATATATATATATATATATATATATGAAAACGCACTTATGAAACTCAATACTATGTACAAAAGTTACATGTCAATAAACCTATCCTACGAACAACAGAATAGCATAAAAGATTTGTGTATTAGCCATCAGGGAAATGCAAATCAAAACGACCCTGAGATTTCACCTTACACCCATCAGAATGGTCAAGATAAAAAACTCAAGTGACAACACATGCTGGAGAGGTTGTGGAGAAAGGGGAACCCTCCTCCATTGCTGGTGGGAATGTAAACTGGTACAACCACTTTGGAAGTCAATCTGGCGCTTTCTCAGACAACTAGGAATAGTGCTTCCTCAAAACCCAGCTATACCACTGCTAGGCATATACCCAAAATTTGCTCAAGTACACAATAAGGACATTTGCTCAACCATGTTTGTAGCAGTTTATTTGTAATAGCCAGAACCTGGAAACAACCCAGATGTCCATCAATGGAGGAATGGGTACAGAAATTGTGGTATTTTTACACAATGGAATACTACTCAGCAATCAAAAAAGGAAATCATGAAATCTGCAGGGAAATGATGGGATCTAGAAAAGATCATTCTGAGTGAAGTATCCCAAAAGGAGAAAGACAAACATGGAATATACTCTCTTATATAGACCTAAAAGATATGATAAACATAATGAAATCTATACACCTAAAGAAGATAATCAAGGATGGGCGGGGCAAGATGGCGGTGCTGGGAGGACTCTCATTCTGAGGAGCAGCACAGCAGGATTGGCACAGTGACCAGCAATCAGAACTCTCGGCCATAAAACACAAGTGATTGTGTTTCACAGGTGAGAGGATACCCCACGGTGGGGGATTCAATCAGCTTTAACTCACCCGGCTAAACCTCGGAAGAGATCCCGGTTCCACCAGGCACTTGGTCGCCAGCCCAGAGCTACACGCCACCGTGATCTGGTCACGGTCCCAGACTGAACTGTGGTCCCAGAACATCACAGACTGGATTTTCCAGTCGAGAGATAACCCCACGGAGCAGGAAACGATTGGGACCGACCTTAGGTCACCCAGACATCCCCTGGAAAAGACTCGGGTTCTGTGAGCGCCCCAGGAGCCAGCCCAGAGCCAGAGCTGGGGACCCAGGCGAATGCACAGAGCCCTGCCTGCCTGTGCGCCTGATTCGCCACCTCAGATAGTACTGTGGGCACCAGGGCACCAGGGCACCAGAGAATGCGTTTCACTGTCAGGTGCAAACCCACAGGGAGGGAAATGGCTGGTCTGATCTCAGAGCACTCAGCCGACACCCCCACCCCGAAAAGGTCTCCGGAAAAATAACCCAGTTTAGGCAGCCGCCAAGGCTCCCAAAGGCCAGAAAGGCGGAGCCACAAGCGGGCATCTGTGCCTGTCGGTTCTACTCGCCGCTACAGACAGAACAGCAGTCCCCAAAGCAAAGACTGGGTGTCTCTGGCAGGAGGAAACCCCTAGCAGAAGGGATCATCAGGTCTAACGCTCAGGACACTCAGCACCAAAAGACTTTCTGGATTCACGCAGACTCTAGGCTTTAGCTTTCTACTGCAGGCAGGAGCACTGTGCTCAGCCACCATTATTGAGGACCCCTAGGGCACTGGGACACACAGCTGCATCCTCAGACCTACAAAAGCCAGGGAGCCATTACAGCAGCCCTCAGATACTGTGCCAAGGATCAACCAGTTATCCCTAGCTAGACTGTCAAAACTGTGGGAATCCCTGGTCCTTCAAGAGGGCTGCCCGCAGCGTCTGGACCAGAGAAGTGCCTGCAGCCGCCATCCCAGAGAAGGACACACAGCTTCTGGTCCAGAGTGAGGCACCCAGCCTCCAGACCAGAGCAGCGCCCCCAGGCGCCAACTCAACCTAGGTGCACATTCTCCAGGTCCAGAGTGGAGCAATCAGCCTCTGGCCCAGAGACTTGCTAGGCGCACCTCTCACTATCCCGGACAGAACTGTGTGCCCCAGGATATCAGACTGAGTTTCTCTGTTGGGAGAAACCCCACAGCTAGGGAATCAGCAGGTTCTTCAAGAGGACTGTACCTGAAATTTTAGTGAGCAGCAGCTCACTAAATTTATAATGAGAAACCCAGCAGTGGGGCAGCTGTCTTGAGAACTTCTACGGGTAAGAGGAGATCCCCCCTGCCTAACAAAGACCACACCTACTACTCAGGGCAATTCCTGAGAAACACTGGCCATACAGTGACCATAACCAAAAAGCAGAGAAGGACTCCTTCAGGAAAAATCATCTGCCGGCCAAGGGGATACTCCCTACCTCAGGACTCCAGGAAGCACAGAAACTAACAGCCAACACCTAAATCAGCCCAATGGGTAGAGGTCAGCATAAAAGCTCAACCAACAAAAGACAGAACAAAATGGCATCTCCAGAACCCAGCCGTCCAGGGGCAAACAGCCCTGAACAATGCAGCATAATAGAAAATCAAGAAGATGACCTTACATCTATGTTGATGAAGAGGATAATAGAGGAAACAAATAAAATACGTAAAGAATTAGAGGAAGATAAAACCAAACAGATCATGCCTATCCATAAAGAAATGGAGGAAGATAAAGACAAGCAGATTAGGGCCATCCGTGAAGAAATACGGGAAGATGCAGCCAAACAGCTTGCAGCCTTCAGAGAAGAAATAATTAAATCATTGAAAGAAATAAAAGGAACAGAGTTGAAGGAACTAAAAGAAAAAGAGGAAAATACAAGCAGACAGGTGAAGGAAGTAAACAAAACAACTCAAGACTTGAAGATAGAACTAGAAAAATTAAAGAAAACACAAATGGAGGAAATCACGGAAAGGAAGAACCTAGGAAAGAAAACAGGAACTACAGAGGTAAGCATGACCAACAGAATACAAGACATGGAAGAAAGAATCTCAGGTGTAGAAGATACAATGGAAGAAATCGATGTATCTGTCAAAGAAAATGTTAAATCCAAAAAATTCCTGACACAGACTGTCCAAGAAATCCAAGACAATATGAAAAGACAAAACCTAAGAATAATAGGAATAGAGGAAAAAGAAGACTCCCTTCTCCAAGGCCCAGAAAATATTTTCAACAAAATCATTGAAGAAAATTTCCCCAAGTTAAAGGAGAAGCCAATAAGGATACATGAGGCCTACAGAACACCCAACAAATTTGAACAGAAAAGAAAATCCTCCTGCCACATAATAATCAAAACAGTACGTATACAGAACAAAGAAAAAATACTAAAAGCTGCAAGGGAAAAAGGCCAAGTAACATATAACGGCAAACCCATTAGAATCACACCTGACTTTTCAACAGAAACTATGAAAGCCAGAAGGGCCTGGACAGATATCATGCAGACCCTAAGAAAACACAGATGTCAACCCAGGCTACTATACCCTGCAAAACTCTCAGTCCTCATAGACGGAGAAAACAAGATATTCAATGACAAAAACAGATTTCAAAAATACCTACACACAAATCCAGCATTACAGAAGACACTGGAAGGGAAAATACAACCCAAGAAAATTAGCTTCTGTCAAGAAAACACAGGACATAATTAACCTTACTACAGTAAAACAAAAAGCAACCTAGCACACAACCTTATGACCACAGCCAACATCAAAATCAAAGCATCTAACAGCCACTGGTCACTAATCTCTCTCAACATCAATGGACTCAACTCTCCAGTAAAAAGACACAGATTAACAGAATGGATATGTAAACAAAACCCAGCAATCTGTTGCATACAAGAAATACACCTAAGACACAAAGATAGACATTACCTGAGGGTAAAAGGTTGGAAGACAACTTTCCAAGCAAATGGACCCAAGAAACAAGCAGGATTAGCCATTCTAATATCTGATAAAATAGACTTTCAACCAAAATTAATAAAAAGAGATGAGGAAGGACACTTCATACTCATCAAGGGAAATTTCCACCAGGAAGACATCACAATCCTGAACATCTGTGCCCCAAATACAAGAGCACCCACATTTGTAAAAGAAACATTGATAAAATTTAAACCACATATAGATCCCCACACATTAATAGTGGGAGACTTCAACACCCCACTCTCAACAAAGGACAGGTCAACAAAACAGAAATTAAACAAAGAAACAATATCTCTGACAGAGGTCATGAATCAAATGGACCTCACAGACATTACAGAACTTTACACCCAAACACAAAAGAATTTACCTTCTTCTCAGCACCTCATGGAACCTTCTCCAAAACAGACCATATAGTTGGTCACAAAGCAAGCCTCAAAAGATACAAGAAGACTGAAATAATCCCTTGTATCTTGTCTGATCGCCATGGAATAAAGCTGGACTTCAACAACAACAGAAATAGCAAAAAGCCTACACACACATGGAAACTGAACAACTAGTTACTGAATGACAGCTGGGTCGGGGAAGAAATAAAGAAAGAAATTAAAGTTTTCCTAGAACTCAATGAAAATGAAGACACAACATACCCAAACTTGTGAGACACAATGAAAGCAGTGCTAAGAGGAAAGTTCATAGCACTAAGTGCCTTCAAGAAGAAATTCGAGACAGCTCATTCAAGCAACTTAATGGCCCACTTAAAAACCCTAGAAAAAGAAGAAGCAGACACACCAAACAGGAGTAGACGGCTGGACATAATCAAACTCAGGGCTGAAATCAATCAATTAGAAACAAATAAAACAGTACAAAGAATCAATGAAACCAAGAGCTGGTTCTTTGAGAAAATCAACAAGATCGACAAACCCTTAGCCAAGCTAACTAAAAGGCAGAGAGACACCACCCAAATCAACAAAATCAGAAATGAAAGGGGGGACATAACTACAGACACTGAGGAAATCCAAACAATCATTAGGACTTACTTCAAAAGTCTATATGCCACAAAATTTGAAAATCTAAATGAAATGGACTATTTTCTTGATTGATTTGACTTACCAAAGCTGAATCAGGACCAGGTAAATCAACTAAATAGTCCTATATCCCCCAAAGAAATAGAAGCAGTCATCAAAAGTCTCCCATCCAAAAACAGCCCAGGACCAGATGGCTTCAGCGCAGAATTCTACCAGACCTTCAAATAAGAGCTAACTCCAATTCTCTTCAAACTATTCCACAAAATAGAAAAAGAAGTAATATTACCAAACTCATTCTATGAAGCCACAGTCACCTTGGTACCTAAACTTCACAAAGACTCAACAAAGAAAGAGAATTTCAGGCCAATCTCCCTTATGAACACTGATGCAAAAATACTTAACAAAATACTTGCAAACCGAATACAAGAACACATCAAATATATTATCCACTATGACCAAGTAGGCTTCATCCCATGTATGCAGGGGTGGTTCAGTATACGGAAATCCATCCATGTGATCCACCATATTAACAAACTGCAAGAAAAAAAAACCACATGATAATCTCCCTAGATGCTGAAAAAGCATTTGACAAAATCCAACATCCATTCATGTTTAAAGTACTGGAGAGATCAGGGATACAAGGCACATATCTAAACATAGTAAAGGCGATATACAGCAAGCCTATAGCTAACATCAAACTGAATGGAGAGAAACTTAAATCAATCCCACTGAACTCAGGGACAAGAAAAGGCTGCCGACTTTCTCCATGTCTCTTCAACATAGTGCTGGAAATCCTTGCTAGAGCAATAAGACAGTTGAAGGAGATCAAGGGGATACAGTTGGGAAAGGAAGAAGTCAAATTATCACTATTTGCAGATGATATGATAGTATACATGAGTGACCCGAAAAACTCTACCAGGGAACTCCTACAGCTGATAAACACCTTCAGCAAAGTGGCTGGATACAAAATTAACTCAAAAAAATTAGTAGCACTCCTGTATACAAAAGACAAAAGGACTGAGAAAGAAATGAGAGAAACAACACCCTTCACATTAGCCACAAATGACATAAAGTATCTTGGTGTAACCCTAACCAAGCAAGTCAAAGACTTGTATGAAAAAAATTTCAAATCTCTGAAAAAAGAATTAGAGGAAGATATGAGAAGATGGAAAGATCTCCCATGCTCATGGCTTGGCAGGATTAACATAGTAAAAATGGCCATCTTACCAAAAGCAATCTACAGATTTAATGCAATTCCCATCAAATTGCCAACACAATTCTTTAAAGACCTGGAAAGAAAAATTCTCAACTTCATATGGAATAACAAGAAACCCAGAATTGCTAAAACAATCCTCTACAATAAAAGATCTTCTGGAGGTATCTCCATTCCTGATCTCAAGCTGTACTATAGAGCAACAGTTATAAAAACTGCATGGTACTGGCATAGAAACAGAATGGTGGATCAATGGAACCGAACAGAAGACACAGAAATAAACCCACACACTTATGGACACCTGATCTTTGACAAAGATGTCAAAACCATACAATGGAAAAAAGATAGCATCTTCAACAAACGGTGCTGGTCCAACTGGATGTCTACATGTAAAAAAATGAAAATAGATCCATACTTATCACCCTGCACAAAACTGAAGTCCAAGTGGATCAAAGACCTCAACATAAAGCCAGACACATTAAATCGGCTAGAAAAAAAAGTGGGGAATACCCTAGAACTCACTGGAATAGGAGACAACTTCCTGAACAGAACACCAACAGCACAGGCTCTAAGAGCAACAATCAATAAATGGGACCTCATGAAATTGAAAAGCTTCTGTAAAGCAAAGGACACTGTCATCAAAACGAAACGACTGCCTACAGATTGGGAAAGAATCATCACCAACCCTTTATCTGACAGAAGACTCATACCAAGTATATATAAAGAACTAAAGAAGCTGAAAAGCAGCAAACCAAGTAATCCACTTAAAAAATGGGGAACAGAGCTAAACAGAGAATTCTCGAAAGAGGAACATCAAATGGCAGAGAAACACTTAAAGAAATGCTCAACCTCATTAGACATTAGGGAAATGCAAATCAAAACAACCCTGAGATTTCACCTTACAACCATCAGAATGGTCAAGATGAAAAACTCAAGTGACAACACATGCTGGAGAGGTTGTGGAGAAAGGGGAACCCTCCTCCACTGCTGGTGGGAATGTAAACTTGTACAACCACTCTGGAAATCAATCTGGTGCTTTCTCAGACAACTAGGAATAGCGTTTCCTCAAGATCCAGCCATACCACTCCTAGGCATATACCCAAAAGAGGCTCAAGTACACAAAAAGGACATTTGCTCAACCACGTTTGTAGCAGCTTTATTTGTAGTAGCCAGAAGCTGGAAACAGCCCAGATGCCCCTCAACTGAAGAATGGATGTAGAAACTGTGGTACATCTACACAATGGAGTATTACTCAGCAATGAAAAAAAAAGGAAATCATGAAATTTGCAGGTAAATGGTGGGACCTGGAAAGGATCATCCTGAGTGAGTTGTCCCAGAAGCAAAAAGACACACATGGTATATACTCACTCATATAAACATACAACATAGAATAAACCCACTAAAATCTGTACATCTAAACAAACTAAGCAAAAGAGAGGAACCTAACTAAAATGTTCAATCCCCATCCTGAAAGGCAAAGAGGATGGACATCAGAAGAAAAAGAAAATAGGAAACAACCTCGGAACCTGCTACAGAGGGCCTCTGAAAGCCAGAAGAAAACAGCAAACAACCTTGGAACCTGCCACAGAGGGCCTCTGAAAGCCTCTGCAGTATAGACTGTCAAAGCAGATGCTGAGCCTGATGGCCAACTGATGGGCAGAGTGAATGGAATTTTATGAAAAAAGTCAGAAATAGTAAGAGCTGGAGGGGACAGGAACTCCACAAGCAGAGCAACAGAACAAGATAATTTGAACACAGGGAACTTCGCAGAGACTCATATTCCAACCAAGGACTATTTGTGGAGATAACCTAGAACCCCTGCACAGATGTAGCCCATGGCAGTTCAGTGTCCAAGTGGGTTACATAGTAATGAAAAGAGGGACTGCCTCTGACATAATATGATTGGCCTGCTCCTTGATCACCTCCCCCTGAGGGGGGAGCAGCCTTACCAGGCCACAGTAGAGGACAATGCAGCCACTTTTGATGAGAACTGATAGACTAAGATCAGAAAGGAGAGGAGAACCTCCCCTATCAGTGGACTTGGGGAGTGGCATGCATGCAGAAAGGGGAGGGAGGGTGGGATCGGGAGGGGAGGAGGGAGGGACTTATGGGGGGATACAAAATGAATAAAGTGTAATTAATAAAAAATTAAAAAAGAAGATAATCAAGAAAGTGGACACGGGGTATGATGATCAATCCTCATTTAGAAAGACAAGTGGGATATGCACTGAACGTACGACAGGAGTCTACCGCAAAAGGCATCTGAAAGACTCTATCTAGCAGTGTTCCAAAGTAGATACTAAGACTCATAACCAAACCTACGGCAAAGTGCAGGGAATCATATGAAAGAAGGGGAGTTTGGTGTGGAAAGGATAGGAACTCCACAAGGACCAAACATATCTGGGCACAGGGTC
This sequence comes from Psammomys obesus, assembly GCF_907164565.1. Lineage (NCBI taxonomy): Eukaryota > Metazoa > Chordata > Mammalia > Rodentia > Muridae > Psammomys > Psammomys obesus. Next base: position 1,023,903 of record NW_026596396.1, on the reverse strand, counting down.
TTTTCTGAGATGGACACTCAACCAAAGACCATGAGAGGATAAAACCTAGAACCTCTGCTTGGATGTGACCCGTGATAGCTCAGTAATCAATTGTTTTCCCATAGTAAGGGGAACAAGGACTATTTCTAACAGGAACTCAACGACTGGCTCTTTGACCTCCCCACCTCCCAAGGGAGGAGCAGTACTGTTAGGCCACAGAGGAGGACTTTGCAGCCAGTCCTGAAAATACCTGACAAAACGGAGTCATATGAAAGGGGAGGAGGTCCTCCCCTATCAGTGGACTTGGAAAGGGGCAGGGAGGAGATGAGGGAGGGAGGGTGGGATTGGGGAGGGAATGAGGGATACAGCTGGCATACAGAATTAACAAAATGTAACTAATGAGAAAAATAAAATTTAAAAATAAATAAATAAATAAGAAAATAAATAAATAAATAAATAAATAAATAATAAAACAAAAATCAAAAACAAAAAAATTTCAGGTAATAGTTTTGATTTGAATAGAAAATGTTACCCACAGGTTCATGGATGGAAGGTTTGGTCTTCAGTGGGTGGCAATGTTTTAAGCAGGTGGCAAAAAGTTTAGTGGACAAGGCCTAGCTGCCTTAGGAAGGAGGTCACTATGTATATAGCTCTGAAGTATGTCTTGCTCTTTTGTACCCTCTCTACTATCTTTGATGAGGCATCAAAGGCTCAGAGTAATGGAGCCAAGGGACCACAGAATGAAACCTCGAAAACCATGAGCCAAAAGAGACTTTTCTGTTGAAATATTTTCTCAGGTAAAGATTTATCTGGTTAAAAATGTGATTTAGTAGAAGGAAGAACTTGCCAGATGTGGGTACCACTCCTGAATTTGCTCCTTACTATATGATCTGAAACAAGATAAAGGCTCTAAGCCATAATCTGGGGAAACTGATATGTCCTTCTCTAAAGACCTCTCCATCCCTTCAGTTCTCCACCACATCCCCAGATACAGGAGAGAGGGAAGAGGGAAACAAGACAAGATGGAGGCAGGAAGAGAGACAGAGAAAGAGAAATACAAACACAGAGAGAGAGAAAGAGAGAGAGAGATCTCCAAGGTCTCTTGTTAAAGGCCTTCTAGAAACTCCACAAACCTGTTCAAATTTCCCTTTCTATATAGAGTTCATTAGCCTCTCATTTGTCATAACCATGTGTGTAATCCAGAACAGGACATTTAATCTGCAACTCAGTGGTCATCATAGTATCTCCTTCTTCCTGTTTCCACTCTTTCTAACATTCCTTTTCATCACTTAGAACAATGTTTCTTGTTCCCACAAGTCCTTGCATTTTTCACAACTCATTCTCTCCATATCAATTGAAATATCGTCTTTTCAGAGAGGGCACATTTGGGTACCAAATTTAATTTTGAAATAAAGCCTTAACATGTAAAATGTTTTCTGTTTTCTTCCTAGCAGTTATCAAATCTGAAATTATATATTTAGCCATAGTCTCACTGGATATGTTTCATCCCCAAACTGTTAGACTTAGACTAGCTAATATTGTATATTATATTCCTTGTCTCACGAAATACTAGCAACTCACTCACTGCTGGGTACATATAGATGACAGTCAGCCATATAAAGAGAGAAAGCACCTTAATTTGTAGAAGTCTTTCAGTTGTACAAGTAACCCAATAACAATTAATCTTATGCACACGCACATGCACACACACACACACACACACACACACACACACACACACACACACACACA
>NW_026596396.1:979329-1022162 GCF_907164565.1 Psammomys obesus | reverse complement strand
ACACACACACACACACACACACACACACACACACACACACACACACAAATGTAGGTACAGGGCCAAAAAAACGGATCATTGGGTTAAAGCATTTGTCGTGCAAGTCTAGTGACCTGAGATCAATCCCTGAACCTACATAAAGGTGAAAGAAGAAAATAAACTCCACAAAGTTTTTGCTTTCCCTCTCTTCTTCCCTTCCCCATCTCTCCTTTCTTCTCTCTCCTCTCTTTTCCTTCCCACTTCCCTTTTCTCTTCTTCCTCTCTCAACTCCCTCCCTGTCCATCAGAATAACCCCCACCCTCACCTTTGCCTCCATCTTGTACCCTCTGAAGAGTTTTTCTTTTTATCCAGATAATTGAATTATGTATAAGAGAGCTTTACTGGTAAAGTCAAACACAGCTTCATTTGTTTCATTCCCTGTCTTATTTTTCTCTCCTCTCACTAACAGCCTTCAATGCCTAGTTAAATTACAGTCACTTAAGTTCTTTTAACTGAATCTTGAGAGTATTCATTTTTCAATAAACTTATTTTGAAATAATTTTAAATTAATGTAGGTGTTTCAAAGATATTGCTGAGAGGTCTCTCAATTTCACCTTATGTTAACATGCTTCATAACTATGTTCTTTTGATCAAAACTGGGACATTACTATTGAACTATATACTGTTTCTATTTTGTCTTTTCCTACTTTGTTTGTTGCTAAGATTCTTTTCTGTCCAGAGACTCAGTTGAAGATGTTATACTACCATTAGTAATTATTCCTCCTTAATTTCCTCTGGTCTGTTAGCTTCTCAGTTTTTCTTTGATTTTTTTGGACCTTCACAGTTTGAAAATACTGATCAGTTATTTTTTGAGAACCCATAACTTTGGATTTATCTGATGTCTTCCCTAATATCATTGGTTTTGGAAAATAAGAGGTGAAATGCATGGAGGGGTGCATGCCACACATGTGACAAAAGACACTGGAAGTTTTATATTCCCACTATTTTTTGCATCATCTTCAATTATAGTCATCCTAGCCGGTGTCATTAGTGATATTAAGTTTCATCACCCGGGTAAGGTACCGCTTGCTTCTCTACCATTAAATTATTGTTTATACTTTAATGTACATGTTTATTCTCTACATATATTCATTTGAAGCAATCAAACAGGAAGTGATTAAGCCTTGCCTCCTGAGGAAAGGAATTTGTACACATATTTTGAATCATTTTGTAAGGAAGATTTGTAAATTCTCACTCATGTGTTTAATCACTTATATAGCATGAACTGTACAGGACTATCTTGTTAATTCCCTCTTTAAAAAGCTGTGACCTTCCTGCACCTTTGCAAAGATTGTTGCTAGGAAATGTAGAATTCCTTATAATAAGTTTGTTTAAAATATAAACTGCCTAGACCAGGGAGATAGCTCAGAAGGTAAAGTAACTTGCAGCACACTTTTCACGACTTTGTTAGAATCTCCTGAAACCATGTAAAATCCAGACTGTCTTCTGACTTCTACATGCATGCTTACCCTCAAACCTAAAATGTGCATACATGTACACAAAAGTACATACATACATACATACATGCATACACACATACATATTTTAGAAAATGGTTAACTTCATTCACAATTCTTTTCCTCTGTACTTTTCTCCACTTGGACCTTGGTTTCTGAATTCCCTCCCTATGAGAGGTGATGGACCTCCAACTTAACTGCCCAGGAAATGGACAGAAGAGATATAATTCATCTTATTTAGTGAGCCTAAAAAGGACCAGTGTAGTGGGGCCTTCAGGCCATTTGCATTCCCCCTCCTGAGGTAGGCTATGGCACACTGTCGCACCCTAGGAATTAACTCTGCACATATAAGGAAGACCTGATAATGCCTTGAACTCAGAGAACAAATCCTGCAACCAGACTACTGGAGTTCAAACAGCACTCCATCACTTCCTAGTTGTATGGCCCCAGGAGTTTCATGTCCCCGTCTGTCTCAGGTTCCACAATAGAGTTTCCTATCAATAGGGACAGCACTTAGCAACTCATAAAACTGTTGAGAGAACTGAAATTTATGCGTAAGGTGGTGTTAGCTGTCATGCTTATTATGAGTACAAAAAAAGACAAAACTTTTAGAGTTAGGTTAGGGCATAGTAACTTATGGTTCTCATATAGTCAATAGGTATCTGACATCAGGTGCACATGCTCGAAGCTAATCCTTTGGACAATCCAGTGAGGCAAGAGAAGGAAAAAGGGAGGGTGGAAAGTAAATGGGAAGCAAGTGAGAGAAAAGCTGAGGACCTCTGTATTTCAGTCTGCCATAGAGAGCTGAGGAAAAAAACAAATACTTAGGATCAAGCCATCAAAAAAAAAAAATCCTTTTCTTTTTTTTAAATAATTTCATATAAATTAAATTTTATTGTTTAATTTTGCTTTGTGCAGTGTTATATATATTGACACAATTTGCTCCCATGTACATCAGATTCAAAATGGAATTCCACTTGAACATAAAGACTATTAGTTCTGATACTCAGTAGGGAGGATGACTGCACCCTTTTTGTCCTTCCACTCTTTTTTTTTAATTTTAATTTTTCTTTTTAGTTACAATTTGTTAACTCTGTGTCCCAGCTATATCCTGCTCCCTCATTCCCTCCCCCTCCCCAACTCCCTCCCTGGTCTCCTCCCTGCCCCTTTCCAAGTCCACTGATAGAGAGGACCTCATCCCCTTTCATTTGACCCTGTTTTATCAGATATCTTCAAGGCTGGCCACAAAGTCCTCCTCTGTGGCCTAACATGACTGCTCCTCCCCTGGGGGGGGGGAGGTCAAAGAGCCTGCCCTTGAGATCCTCTTAGAAATAGTCCTTGTTCCCCCTTACTTTGGAAAACTACTTGGTTACTGAGCTACCACGGGCCACATCCAAGCAGAAGTTCTATGTTATATCCATAGATGGTCCTTGGTTGAGTGTCAGTCTCAGAAAAGACCCTGTGCCTGGATATATTTGGTACTTGTAGAGCTCCTATCCTTTCCCCATCAGACTAACTCCCCTTCTTTCATATGATTCCCTGCACTCTGACAAGATTTGGTTATGAGTCTTAGTGTCTGCTTTGAAACACTGCTAGGTAGAGTCTTTCAGATGCCTTTTGCGGTAGACTCCTGTCATACATTCAATGCACATCCCATTTGTCTTTCTAAATGAGGATTGATCATCTTCACCCATGTCCACTTTCTTGATTATCTTCTTTAGGTGTGTAGATTTCATTATGTTTATCATATCTTGTAGGTCTATATAAGCGAGTATATACCAAGTTTGTCTTTCTCCTTCTGGGATACTTCACTCAGAATGATCTTTTCTAGATCCCACCATTTGCCTGCAAATTTCATGATTTCCTCCTTTTTGATTGCTGAGTAGTATTCCATTGTGTAAAAATACCACAATTTCTGTATCCATTCCTCTGTTGATGGACATCTGGGTTGTTTCCAAGTTCTGGCTATCACAACTAAAGCTGCTAAAACATGGTTGAACAAATGTCCTTGTTGTGTACTTGAGCAAATTTTGGGTATATACCTAGGAGTGGTATAGCTGGGTCTTGAGGTAGCACTACTCCTAATTGTCTGAGAAACCGCCAGATTGACTTCCAAAGTGGTTGTACCAGTTTACATTCCCACCATCAATGGAGGAGGGTTCCCCTTTCTCCACAACCTCTCCAGCATGTGTTGTCACTTGAGTTTTTTATCTTGGCCATTCTGATGGGTGTAAGGTGAAATCTCGGGGTTGTTTTGACTTGCATTTCCCTAATGGCTAATGAGGTTGAACATTTATTTCTTTAAGTGTTTCTCTGCCATTTGATGTTCTTCTTTCAAGAATTCTCTGTTTAGCTCCGTTCCCCATTTTTTAATGGGATTACTTGGTTTGTTGCTTTTCTGCTTCTTTAGTTCTTTATATATACTTGGTATGAGTCTTCTGTCAGATAAAGGGTTGGTGGAGATTCTTTCCCAATCTGTAGGCAGCCGTTTTGTTTTGATGACTGTGTCTTTTGCTTTACAGAAGCTTTTCAGTTTCATGAGGTCCCATTTATTGATTGTTGCTCTTAGAGCCTGTGCTGTTGGTGTTCTGTTCAGGAAGTTGTCTCCTGTGCCAATGAGTTCTAGGCTGTTCCCCACTTTTTTTTCCAACTGATTTAGAGTATCTGGTTTTATGTTGAGGCCCTTGATCCACTTTCACTTTAGTTTTGTGCAGGGTGGTAAATATGGATCTATTTTCATTTTTCTGCATGTAGACATCCAGTTGGACCAGCACCATTTGTTGAATATACTGTCTTTTTTCCATTGAATGGATTTGGCTTCTTTGTCAAATACCAAGTATTCATAGGTGTATGGGTTTACTTCTGGGTCTTCTATGCGGTTCCATTGATCCTCCTTTCTGTTTCTATGCCAATACCATGCAGCTTTTATTACTGTTACCCTGTAGTACAGCTTGAGTTCGGGGATGGTGATACCTCCAGATGATCTGTTGTTGTACAGGAACGTTTTGGAGATTCTTGCTTTTTTGTTTCTCCATATGAAGCTGAGAATCTTTTTTTCAAGGTCTGTAAAGAATTGAGTTGGTATTTTGATGGGAATTGCATTGAATCTGTAGATTGCTTTTGGCAGGATGGCCATTTTCACAATGTTAATCCTACCAATCCATGAGCACAGGAGATCTTTCCATCTTCTGAGATCTTCGTCAATTTCTTTCTTCAGAGACTTGAAGTTTTTCTCAAACAGGTCTTTCACTTGCTTGGTTAGTGTCACCCCAAGGTACTTTATGTTATTAGTGGCTATTGTGAAGGGTGTATTTTCCCTAATTTCTTTCTCGGCCCTTTTGTCTTTGGTATACAGGAGGGCTTCTGATTTTTTTGAGTTGATTTTGTATCCTGCCACTTTGCTGAAGGTGTTTATCAGGTGAAGGAGTTCTCTGGTTGAATTTTTGGGGTCGCTCATGTATACTATCATATCATCTGCAAATAGTGACACTTTGACCTCTTCCTTTCCGATTTGTATCCCCTTGATCTCCTTTAGTTTTCTTATTGCTCTGGCTAGGACTTCAAGTACTATGTTGAAGAGATATGGAGAGAGTGGGCAGCCTTGTCTTGTCCCTGATTTCAGTGGAATTGATTTAAGTTTCTCTCCATTGAGTTTGATGTTGGCTATAGGCTTGCTGTATATTGCCTTTACTATGTTTAGGTATGTGCCTTGTATCCCTGATCTCTCCAAGACTTTAAACATGAATGGGTGTTGCACTTTGTCAAATGTTTTTTCAGCATCTAAGGAGATGATCATGTGGTTTTTCTCCTTCATTTTGTTTATGTGGTGAATTGATTACATTGATGGATTTCCGTATGTTGAACCACCCTTGCATGCCTGGGATGAAGCCTACTTGGTAATGGTGGATGATATCTTTGATGTGTTCTTGGATTCCGTTTGCAAGTATTTTATTGAGTATTTTTGCATCAATGTTCATAAGAGAGATAGGTCTGAAGTTCCCTTTTTTGTTGGATCTTTGTGTGGTTTAGGTATCAAGGTGACTGTGGCTTCATAGAATGAGTTTGGTAGTGTTCCTTCTGTTTCTATTTTGTGGAATAGTTTGAGGAGAATTGGTGTTAGCACTTCTTTGAAGGTCTTGTAGAATTCTGCGCTGAAGCCATCTGGTCCAGGGCTTTTTTTGGAGGGGAGACTGTTAATGACTGCTTCAATTTCCTTGGGAGATATAGAGCTATTCAGTCTTTCTACCTGATCTTGGCTTAATTTTGGTAGATGGAATCTTTCAAGAAAATTATCCATTTCATTTAGATTTTCAAATTTTGTGCCATATAAGTTTTTGTAGTATGACCCAATAATTGTTTGTATTTCCAAAGTGTCTGTAGTTATGTCCCAAGTTTCATTTCTGATTTTGCTGATTTGGATAGTTTCTCTCTGCTTTTTAGTTAGTTTGGCTAAGGGTTTGTCTATCTTGTTGATTTTCTCAAAGAACCAGCTTTTTGTTTCATTGATTCTTTGGATAGTTTTATTTGTTTCTAATTAATTGATTTCAGCCCTGAGTTTGATTATTTCCAGCTGTCTGCTCCTCTTGGTTGTATCTGCTTCTTTTTTTTTTTCTGGGGTTTTCAGTTGGGCCATTAAGTTGTTTGTATGTGATGCTACGAATTTCTTCTTGCAGGCACTTAGTGCTATAAATTTTCCTCTGAGCACTGCTTTCAATGTGTCCCATAAATTTGGGTATGTTGTGCCTTCATTTTCATTGAATTCTAGGAAGTCTTTAATTTCTTTCTTTATTTCTTCCTTGACCCAGCTGTCATTGAGTAGTAAGTTGTTCAGTTTCCATGTGCGTGTCGGCGTTTTGTTGTTTCTGTTGTTGTTGATGTCCAGCTTTAGTCCATGATGGGCAGATAGTATACAAGGGATTATTTCAATCTTTTTGTATCTGTTGAGGCTTGCTTTGTGACCCACTATATGGTCTATTTTGGAGAAGGTTCCATGAGGTGCTGAAAAGAAGGTGTAATTTTTTGAGTTTGGGTGAAAAGATCTGTAGATGTCTATTAGGTCCATTTGATTTAGGGATTTTGTGAGTGCTTTTATTTCCCTGTTTGGTGTCTGTCTAGTTGATCTGTCCCTTGATGAGAGTGGGGTGTTGAAGTCTCCCACTATTAAGGTATTAGGATCAATGTATGATTTAAGCTTTAATAATGTTTCATTCACGAATGTAGGTGCTCTTGTATTTGGGGCATAGATATTCAAGATTGTGATGTCCTCTTGGTGGATTTTTCCTTTGATGAGAATATAGTGGCCCTCCTTATCTTTTTTTATTAACTTTGGATGAAAGTCTATTTTATTAGATATTAGGATGGCTACTCCAGCTTGTTTTCTGAAACCATTTGCTTGAAAAACATTTTTCCAGCCCTTTACTCTGAGGTAGTGTTTATCTTTGTTGCATAGGTGTGTTTCTTGGATGCAACAGAATGTTGGATCCTGTTTCCGCAACCATTCTGTTAGCCTGTGTCTTTTTATTGGTGAGTTGAGTCCATTGATATTGATAGATAGTAGTGACCAATGCATGTTAGTTCCTTTTGTAATGGAGTCGATGATCTTACCCTGTTTCATTGCTTGTTTTTCTTTCATTTTTGTTGGGATATTATCTGTATGCCCTGTTTTCTTGGGTGAAGTTGTTTTCGTTGGATTGGAGTTTTCCTTCTAGTATCTTCTGTAGGGTTGGTTTGCTGTGTAGATATTGTGTAAATTTAGTTTTGTCATGGAAAATTTTGTTTTCTCCATCTATGTTGATTGAAAGCTTTGCAGGGTATAGTAGTCTGGGTTGACATTTGTGATCTCTTAGAGTCTCCATGATACTTTCCCAGGCCCTTCTGGCTTTCATAGTTTCTGATGAGAAGTCCGGTGTGATTCTGATAGGTTTACCTTCATATGTTACTTGGCCTTTTTCCCTGGCTGCTTTTAATATCTTTTCTTTGTTCTGTAGATTTAGTGTTTTGACTATGATGTGACGTGATTTGTTTCTTTTCTGGTCTAGTCTATTTGGAGTTCTGTAGGCCTCTTGTATATTTATGGACATCTCTTTCTTTAAGTTGGGAAAATTTTCTTCTATGATTTTCTTGAAAATATTTTCTGGACCTTGGAGCCTGCAGTCTTCTTTTTCATCAATTCCTATTATTCTTAGATTTTGTCTTTTCATAGCGTCCTTGATTTCTTGGATATTTTGTGATTGGAACTTTTCTGATTTTGCTTTTTCTTTGAGAGAAGTATCAATTTCTGCAAGTGTGTCTTCAGCTCCAGAGATTCTCTCTTCCATCTCTTGTATTCTGTTGGTGATGCTTACTTTTGTGGTTCCTGATCTTTTCTCCAAGTTCTCCAGCTCAAGGGTTTTCTCATTTTGTGTTTTCTTTATTGATTCTAATTCTGTTTTCATGCCTTGCACCATTTCTTTCATGTGTTTGAATTTGGATTCCTGTCTCTCTACGATGGTCTCTATTTCCTTGTTCATTTTCTTTTTATATGCCACTAATTTTATCTCTACTTGTGCCTCTATTTGTTTGGCTATGTTTGCCTGTGTTTCTTTAAGGATTTTGTCTATTTCTTCTTTCTTTACCTCCAAATGACTGGCCAACTCTTTGAAAGATTTGTTCATTTCTTCCTTATGAGCCTCAAATAATTGGGTAAGCATGGCTTTAAGGTCATTTTCCTGTGCTTCTGATGAATTGGAGTATCCGTCAATTTTGGGGTTTCCTGGTGAAGTCATGACGTCCTGATTCATGTTGGAAGTGTTCTTTCGCCTACCCCTGGCCATTGGCTTATCTGAAACCTTCCCTGTTTGTTTTTGGATTCTGCAGATCAGACTGGTACTGTCTCTTTCTGGCATCTGGAGAGTTCTTCAGCAAGCTGAGAGAGTTCCCCTGTCCTTAGCATTCGCTGAGGGCTAGCTGTACCTGTGGGAGAAAAGTACGCAGGCGCACGCGGAGCAAATGAAAGTGTGTGTGTGTGTGTGTGTGTGTGTGTGTGTGTGTGTGTGTAGGTGTTCGTGGACGTGTATCTCAAGGGACAGAGTGATGGCTAATGATGAACCCTTGAGTGTGTGGGAGAGGCTCTGCACTGTATATGTCGCAGGCGCTAGTGATGATCGCAGCACAATTTCTGACATTAACTGCCTTAACTCCTCAATTAGACCCACAGAGCAGGAACTTCAATGTCCCAAGTGCCCCTCTGTTTCCCAAAGTGTATATGGGTGGGAGGGGGTTCAATGGCTGGCTTGTGTTTTAGAAGGACCCAGGATCTTGGGATCTGCAGATTCTCAAGGGTGCACTCACTTACAGGCAGGTCACTTGGCAGAGATCAGGGTATCTGGGCTCTCTGCTCTCTGGTTTGGCCCTGCTTCTTTTTTTTTTTTTTCTTTTTAGTTACATTTTGTTAACTCTGTGTCCCAGCTGTATCCTGCTCCCTCATTCCCTCCCCAACCCCACACTCCCTCCCTGGTCTCCTCCCTGCCCCTTTCCAAGTCCACTGATAGGGGAGGACCTCCTCCCCTTTCATCTGACCCTGTTTTATCAGGTATCTTCAGGGCTGGCTGCAAAGTCCTCCTCTGTGGCCTAACAGACTGCTCCTCCCCTGGGGGGGGGGGGTCAAACAGCCTGCCCTTGAGATCCTGTTAGAAATAGTGCTCCGCCAGCTCCGTGCTGCTGTCACTGCCAGGTTATGAGGTCTTGCTGCAGCTGGAGATTTCAAGGTGGTCGCATCAGTAGGGATTGGGGTAATCAGAATTTCTGTTCTCTGGTTTGGCCCTGGTTAGTCTTAAACTGGAGGGCTGATGTGCCCCGCCAGCTCAGTGCTGCTCTGCTGCCAGGTTAGAAAGTCCCGCTGTAACTGGAGACTGGGTTGCTAGTCCAGATGTTTTCTGGGAAGTCCTGGGGTCTCTTCACTGTGCTCTCCCAGCGCCTGGTGTGCCTAGCTAGTGTGGCGTTTCTGCCTGGTTTTGCTGAGTATATAGCGTATTCTCTGTCACCGTGGGATTGGGCGGGCCGTACTGTCAGTGATCACGATCCTGTGGAGCTAGTATGGCATCTAGCAGACTTGGGCCCTGGGAGAATGGTGCAGCCGCCGCGCGGATCTGGGACGCCGAGACGGGTACTGCTGGCACTTGCCGCTAAAGGGCCAAGAATCCTTTTCTATGCAGTGAAAATATGCAGCTTGGAAGGATGAGCTGCTGGCCGGAAAGAACTGTCTGGTTGGCCCCAAGGCCATTGTTGGCTCCTCATTCTAAAGCATTGTGGGCTTTCTCTGAAGTTGAAATGTACTTTTTTCCTTTATACAGAACCAAGGAAACTAAGCTCTTTTCTCATCTTAGCTACCTGAGTCCTCTTGGCAGGAAAGAACTAGATCTCCATTAATTACTAACTTCAGCTATCTTGCCCCTCCCACCCTTGTAGGCAACTCTACGCAACTACAAACAAGGAGAGCTTTGATTTCTCAGGAGGAAAACTGTCTTATCCTGTGCCAGGCTTGTCAAACCAAAAAACTCCTTATTCCAAAGCAGAAGAAGTATTGCTTTAAAAAAAGATCAAGAGTAAAGGGAAAGTGGCCCCATTCCCACACTGCCAACAATTCTGCATGCTTCTGTCAGAGGGAAGTAGGGAATCACCTCTGAAATAGAGAGAAGTGCTTTCCACGAAAGTTGAGAAACTGAGCTCAGATGGAAAGTAGAAAAATGGAAAGCTATGTGCCTCCCCAGCTCCTGTATTTCTCCACCTCACAAGTATGAATTTTACAACATAACAATGAACTTGCTTCTTGAGATTATCAGATGGACAAATTTCAATGTATGTTTTGACATTCACTCTCGTACCATGAATCAAGTGAAGTTAAATCCAGGTATGAAGGTTATAGTGCAGGAGGCAGCTAGTAAGATAGTTTAATGAATAGAGGCACTTGCAGCAAAGTCTGAGAACCTGAGTTCCATCCCCAGGGAACTGACTCCCACAGTTGTTCTCTGACCTCCATCCGTGTGCTGTGGCACACATGCATTCACATACATACATAAGTATATGAAAAAAAGTACGATTATATTGCAAAGGCAGTGGTGGTAGTAGCTTGGATAACTAATGGTTTACAGATCCAATCTGAACACACTCATACTAAACCAAACAAGCCCCATTATTAAATGGTATGCAATAAAAAAATTATACATATAGTATGATTACATTTACATAAATGTAATGGGTTACGTTTACATAAAAGAGATGCTTATTATTAAAGAGAATCAGTTTTCTTTAAAGGTATGGTCCCTACTAGATCAACCATACTCCAATGGATAGCCCCACAACTGGGAGTATAAAGACAGCACAAATTGAACTTGATGGGTTATTTTTAAAAAGACATAAAATTAGAAGATAGAGAGTTGGGGTGGATTTTAACGGAGTAAGGGGGAATAGTATGGGGTAAATAAAAACAAAGTACATTGTATGACTTTCCCAAGAATTAATAAAATATTAGAAAAATTTTGTTTTAACGACATTTTTCTTTTACTGGCAACACTGATAGGCATTTAAGAATTTTTTTCTTTTTTAAAATTTTTTTTATTAATTACACTTTATTCACATTATATCCCCTTTGTAGTGCTTTCCCTCCTCCTGTCCCAATACCTCCCTTCCTCCACCCTCTGCATGCATGCCCCTCCCCAAGTCCACTGATAGGGGAGGACTTCTTTTCCTTCCTTCTGATCCTAGTCAATTAGGTCTCATCAAGAGTGGCTGCAATGTCTTCTTCTATGGCCTGGTAATGCTGCTTCCCCCTCAGGGTGAGGTGATTAAAGAACAAGCCAATCAAAGAATTTTATAGGCTTCTGTATGTTTTCAAGAAACTGAAAAAATGATCCCCAGCTTTTACTTTGAAAGCTTGGTTTGATTTTAGGGGTTAAGCAAACACAGTTATTTTAGCAGAATTGTTCACTGTGTGTGCATATGTGTGTGATTTAACAGATTTGGTTGATTTCACAGATTCTATGTTTATCCCCTCCAAAATGCATATTCCGAACAATATAGAAGCTTATATACTTAATAGAATCATCTACAATTTATATTTATACTGTCCGTTGAGTTCACAGATAAGGAGAGTGTAGTTTGTATTATTTCATGTTTTCTGTGGTTTTATTAATACCTTTGTAGACAATTTGAAAAGAATATCAAACTCGATTTCCTAAAGATCAAAGCACATAATAGCTAGGAGTAACACTTTTTTTTTGTTGCAGAGTACTACATCCATTAATAAAATGTGGAAGTATGATTGCTGGTTAGATCTGACAGAATTTGCAGTACAGTGGAAGGGACCAACATAAGTGTTGTCAGGATTTCCCCCTACAGGACATCTTAGTGATAACCTCTAACTCAGGAGCTACAGCTTTAGGTTTTAATCCATTTCACGGAGCCAGCAAGGGAACAACCCAGTGATGCTTTTTTTCATGGTATGCTAGAGCTAATTCAGTAGTTACTAGTTTCAGTCAGGCATTGTCATCTTGGGGAAGGAGAGCTGTAGGTTGATGCAGAATATCTGCAGATCTCACTTGTGAGATTCAGCATCCAAATATGCCTTCAAATCGCCTTTTCTACCATGCCTTAGTTTTTCCTCCATTGGGTGGTTTTTCTCTCTATTGGGTAATACATTAGGTTCAAGTTATTTGCCTCTCTAATGCACTTGTAAATGTTTTCTGTCATCAAGATAATACAATTGTTTGTCCTTTTTGAGAATGTTTTATAACAATGTGCTTTAATCTTCATTTGCATGCCTGAACGTTTACAAAACATGATGCTATAGTCTAAATTATGTCCCCTCAATATTCATATGTTGGAACTTCAGCTCTCAGCATTTCAGAATGTGACTGTATTTGAAGATAGGGCCATAAAGAAGTAATTAGTATGAAGTGGTTCATATGTTCCCTAACCCAGTTGGTTCAATTGTTCTTACAAGAAAAAGAAATTTGGGCATGGAAAGATATACCTCAGGGGCAGGATCACAAAGAGAAAATTGTGTGAAGACATAGCAAGAAAGAAACTATCTACAAGGAAAAAAAAATAAGACCTCAAAAAATAACTAAACCTGACAATTCCTTGATCTTGGACTTCCAGCCTCCATAACTGGAATGAGGAATGTTAAGTTCTGAGTTTTTGTTGTTGTGGTGGTGGTGGTGGTAGTAGTAGTTATTGTTTTGTTTTGTTTGTCACACAGTCTATGATATTGTTATGACAGCCCTTGAAAACTAATGTACTTTTTCACAAGATTTATGATGTTAAAGGTTAAGTTAGCACTAACCCAGATCAAATCACAATTGATCAGTATGTGTAGTGGTTTGAATGAGTAATGTTACCCAGAGTCCTAGCATTTGAACACTTGACTGTCAGTCGATGACACTGTTTGAGATGATTTTTGTGGTGCAGCCTTGCTGTTAGAAGTATATCACTGGAAACAGGCTTTGAGATTAAAAGCCTCAAGCCACTTCCAGTTTGTTCTCTTTGCTTTGTGTTCATGGTTGAACTGTCCTTTCCTGCCACTTGCTGCCATGCCTCTCCTTCATGGTGGACTTTAACCCTCAGGGACTGTAAGCCCGTATAAACCTATCCTTCTGTAAGTTGCCTTGGTCATGGTGTTTTAACACAGCAACAGGAATGTAACTAGTAGGCAGAGTAAAAAGGTAGACTGCTAATCTTCACAATTTCAGTAGGAGTAATACATTGATGGGTGTTCCATTCTTATAAACCAGAAGCCATGGCTGTCAACATCATCAGTCAGGAGGGGGAAAGCTGTCAAAGAAATAAGGAATGCATAATCTATGTCAAATCCATGTCAAACAAAGAACTACACTTGATCTTAGCCAAAAGGCCAAGAAGCGATAACAAAGAACTATATAATTTCAATCCCTATTCAGGGATACCACGTGGGTTTTGGTTTCCTCTTTTTCAACCTTCAGTACCCATCACAGAAAACAGAGACAGATTTCCCAGGAGTTGAGAATTTTTATGCTTGTAACAGACCAAGGCAAAGAGCTTTGGCCATTCAAGAGGTTATTCCTGAGATGCTGGACAAAAAGAGATAGCTGTATGATGTTTTCTTTATAATGACTGTTAGTTGTTCATATGTTCTGTTTATTCTTATGTATGTATATTCATTTTCAAAATACTTGTATTTTAAGAAAACTGTACCTTTTAATTTATACCCCCTGTGTAATTCAAGATAAAATGATTCTAAGGTATAAAATAAATGGGAAAAATCTAACCAATTTCAGATTTTCGGATGTTTTACATACAGAGTTGATTTCCCTTTAGGATAATGGGGGAGGTTAGAGAAAGGAGTTGGGGGAGGCCTAGCTACCGTTAAGGGTGTTTGGTAAGGCCATATGGAAACCTACTATTATTATAAGCTTCCTAAAAATGTATTTGTTGAAGTGTTTATACGGCTGCCTATGCAAAAGTTGCACAAAACTAAGCCAGTCAACATTCCAACAGGGATGGAGGTGTTCATGAGATCCCACCCCTACCTGAAGAGCTTTTGGCAATTAACAGCTAGCTGCTACGGGAAGGAGAAGTCACTTTTATTCAGGGAATCTAGCAGAAGAGTTAGAGCCTAAATAAAGTTTAGCTAGTAAATTAATGTCTTGAGGGAGAGGGAAATAGTGAAACAGCATCTCACTTTGTAGCTCAGGCTGGCCTGGAACTCCCTTTGCAATGCAGAATGGGCTCAGACTTGCATGGATTTCCCCATTGCAGTCTCTTGAGTGCTAGGATTGCAGTTGTGAACCACTATGCCCAGCTTAAGCAATGAATCTGTCACTTACTTCCCACTGTACTTTGTGATTCTAATTACTGATCACAAATTAGAATTCAATATGTACTACATGTATCCTGACACTGAACTAAAGTTGTAAGAAGAATTATGCCTTGTTCATTTCTGCATCATCAGCACTTTGTGGCTGTCCTTTGGTAAATGTTTGCTAAATGAATAATGAGCTTTTATTGGGACTATCTATCAAAATTATCCATTTCTCATAGCCTCTTTCTTACAACTGCATTGAAAGCCTGGATATGTTGGCTGAATCCTGGGCTTGGCTCTGGATAGTTCACAATTGATTTCTGAGCATAAACCTCATCCTTCAATAGACAGCTGGTACAAAATTCATTTCTTTAGGCTATATTTATTGACTGTCCACTGCATGTCCTGACCTGTGCCTGCAGTACCAAGAAGCAAAAGCTAAATTGAAAGTATAATCAAATGCTGAATTTCTGGCAGGGAAAAATTGGTCTGCATGACTCATTTACTAAGGTTTCTGCATTGATGGTTTCTGGAAATTACTGTTTGGTATCATCTTTTCTAGTCAAACAGAGCTCAAATTTGTGAGTCTGATCAATGCTTGGAAATGTTCAAATTTTAGAGGCATCATGCCGACTCCTCTGACCTCCGTAATTCTCTTTGCTGGTAACAATAATGGACGTGCCTCAGTCAAGAAGCCTATTATTGGAGGGTGGAGTTGAAGGGAAATGTCAGCAAGAGAATAATGACATTAAACTGTACAAAAGCTATTCATAGGCTACCAGACTAGATTAAGACTTGTCTAGACAGGTCAGAAAAAAAGCAAGGGGAGAAATAACAATGGACACCTAGAAATAAACACGCTTTTAAGCTTCTGCTTTATTTCTGCCACATATTCGGACTCTCATGACCCTGAGCACAGTGTCAAAGGCTTGGAGGCTCCTCTATGACCAGAGTTTATTTCAAAAAGAGAATTATCTCTAGCAAATTTCAGCGTAAAAGCATTTGTGGTATTTAGATGACCTATGGAGTCATCAGTAGGGTTAGAGAAAAAGGGTCTAGAAACTGCTTTTAGGAATGCTCCCAAATCCGCACCATAGAAAAAGGACACCAAACAGATGCTGCTTCTGCCAAATAGGGAAGCCACCACCCCAGCAGCCTATTCCCAGACTACACCATGCCTATTATGACCAGCACTATTGAATGGACTTAAGAACTGCTTCTATCCCAGTTATTTCACATCCAAAGTCAAGCCTCAAGCTAGTTCCCAAGCTGCCAAGAAAAGTGAAAAGTAAAAGTTTAAACCTCCCATTTCTAAAATACAGGAAGGCACACAATAAAGGATGAAATTAATATTAATGAGTATCCAGAGGATCCACGACAGGCCCTGATCAAGTATCCATAGATGTGTGGGTTTATTTCTGGATCTTCTGTTCGGTTCCATTGATCCACCATTCTGTTTCTATGCCAATACCGTGCCATTTTTACCATTATGTTCTGTAGTACAGCTTGAGATAAGGGATGGAGATACCACTAGACAATCTGTTGTTGTACAGGATTATTTTGGAAATTCTGTTTTTTCTGCTTTTCCATATGAAGTTGAGAATTTTTCTTTCCAGGTTGTAAAGAATTGTGTTGGTAATTTGATGGGAATTGCATTGAATCTGTAGATTGCTTTTGGCAGGATGGCCATTTTCATTATGTTAATCCTACCAATCCATGAGCATGGGAGGTCTTTTCATCTTCTGAGATCTTCTTCAATTTCTTTCTTCAGAGACTTGAAGTTTTGTTCATACAGGTCATCTTGTTTGCATGGAAGACACTCTACTGAGCCATCTTTCCAGATCCCACAATGAAATATTGGACCTAGTAGTTTCAAAACTAATGAATTAACAAAATGAAAGCATTCTGAAGTCCTAGTATTATCCAGAAGATTGTCGGGCGGGCGGTATTTTACTTAAATTGATCTGTGTGTGCTACAAGTTCCTTTACCTAACTTCCCTATTGTAAAAATGTTTTTAGAGTACATGTCCCACTCACTCCCTGGCTCAAATTTGGTCCCCTGGTAAAATCCACACTCAAAAAGAGAGTTTATTCAGACAGGGGCTGTAGAAACAAAACGAAGCAATCAGTGGAAAACTCAAAAGTTTCATGTGCTCAAATGTGTCACTGAAGCCATGTAGGGAACCTCCACTGAGGAGAGCTGACCCAGGCCAAAGTACAGAGCTCATTACCTCCAGCCATCCAGAGATCTCTTGTTCCAGTCACTTCTCACAACATAACCAAGGTTGGATCCAAATTCCTGATTCTCTTGCTTTAGCTTTCCACAATGCCCAGCTTCCAGACGACTCTTATTAGGTGGAAATACATACCAATGATGGATCCTCTCATTCTTCAGTTTCAAAGAAAACCATTTTCTAATTTTGTAAAAATTCAACTACTCTTTTAGAATGTCATAGCTATACTCAACATATTTTGATCATATCCAAACCCAATGTCCCAATGTCCTGCTCCCAACTTCATATGCTCTTTTTTTTTTTTTCATTAGGACTGACTGAGTACAAGTATTGCCTACATACCCATAGGTATAGATAGGATCATCCACTAGATCATGGACATCCTAATACATGCTAATTTCCTGAATAAAACTGACACTGCTTTGCCCAGCAGCCATCAACTGTCAATAACTCCTCAGACAGGGGTGGGACCTCATGAGCCTCCATCCACACTGGAATGGTAATGACCTTGAACTTACGCAGGTCTTCTGTAGAGAGCCACAGCTCCTGTGAGTCAATGAGTACAACAGCCCTGTTGTGTCTAGAGGACACCATTTCACTAGAGTCCTTCCTGATCTCTGGCTCTTACCATGCTTCTGGCTTCTCTTCCACAATATTCCCTGGGCCTTTCATGAAAGGGGTTGATACAGATGTCTCATTTGGGGCTCAGCACTCCACACTCAGTTATTTTTTTTATACTTTGATTAGTTGTCTCTGTCATCATCAGTCTGATGAGGATGAGAATTACTCCAATAAAAAAAAAACAAGCATTTAGTTCCCTCCATCCACCTCCAATGTCTATTCTATTTCCCCTTCCAAGTGACATTCAGGAACCCTCCCTTGGGTCCTTCTTGTTACTTAGCTTCTTTGGGTCTGTGGATTGTAATATGCTTATCCTGTACTATAGGTCTAATATCTGCACATAAGTGATTATATACCATGTGCATCTTTCTGAATCTGAGTCACCTTACTCAGGATGATGTTTTCTAGCTAGTTCTATCCATTTGCCTGCAAATTTCATGATGTTTTTGTTTTTAATAGCTGAGTAGTATTCCATTGTGTAAATGGACCACAAATTTTTTATCCATTCTTCAGTTGAGGGACTTCTATATTGTTTCCAGTTTCTGGCTATTACAAATAAAGCTGCTATGAACATAGTTGAGCATATGTTTGTGTTGTATGGTAGAGCATCTTTTGGGTATATGCCCAAGAGTGGTATGGCTAGGTCTTGAGGTAGAGCTATTACTAATTTTCTGAGAAAGCACCAGATTGATTTCCAAAGTCATACAAGTTTGAACTCCCACCAGCAATGGAGTGTTTCTCCTTCTCCACAACTCCAGCACAACTCCACAGCTGAGTTTTTGATCATAGCCATCCTGACATGTATAAGATAGAAAACAGTTTGATGTTGTGTTCATTTAGCAAAATAATAGTAGTAGATCTTCCCAGCCATGGCTACTTGTTGAAGTTTACCGTGTGAATTTCCTCCTGTGGAGTGGGCCTTCAATCCAATCAGAAAGTCATTTGTTATCTCTATAACATTTATGCCACTGTTGGGCATATCATGCCATGTTAGTTGTTATTGTAGCTCACAAGGTTCACAGTTAGGCGGGTTCACTGTTGATGACTTTTCTCCCCAGAAGCCTGCCTAATGTCTTCTGGCTGAACATGAGGTCTGCAGATGTTTAAGTGTTGCAAGTTAATAAATATGCCTTGGAATACTTTCTGAGATAAAAAAAAATCGGTACATAATTATTTATAACACATAAACAGCCATTTTCTGAACTTTGCTGTTAAGTATAGTGAGAAGGATCTGGGAACAGAAGGGGATGGGGAAACCATGATAAAAAATTTATTTAATACAAAAGAATTTAAAACTAGCAAGAAAGAATTAAGACTTGATATAAGAAAGTCCTTAGTTCTAGTTTGTATTAGTTTTCTGTTACTGCATAGCATATTACCACAAAGTTAACAAGTCAAAAAAAATCCATTTATGGTCTCAGTTTCTATAGTAAAGATTTTACTTAAATGGCTATGTCATTTTGTTCAGGCTTCTACAATGGATTATCATAGCATGTATTTATGATACACAGTAGAAATATATTTCTCACAGCTCTAAAGACTGAAATTAGGCATATTCAGTTTCTGTTCACATCTTCCAGGGTGTTGATATATTCATGTCTTCACATGGCAAAGAGAGGCTAAGAGAGTTCTGTCAGATTCCTTTCATATACTTGAACTTGGTCAAAAGGCCAAAAAGTGATAGGATAATCCCTTTCATGAGGGCACTAATCCCTATTATAGGAGTTCCAGTCTTGTGGAACTCCCAAATGACCCACCTTCTAATGTCATTACATCAAAATGAAGGTTTTCAACCCAAAAGTGTGATGTGAGGTTAAAAAAAAAAAAAACAAAAACATCCAGCCTAATGACTAGAGTCATTGTTCAGGGTCTTACTTGGCTGAAATCACAGCATTGATTAGGTCTATGATCTCATTCTTAGGCTCAAGGATTCTTCTGACCTCCGTAGACATCAATTAAACTTGCTGTATTTCAATTCAAGATCTGATGTCCTGATTCCTTCCTGTCTCCAAGAACCACATGGCCTCTTAAGGGGCCATCCTAAACAAGCCCTTATACAATGTGGCTCCCTCCATATTCTGACTTACAGCATGACAGTTTATATTTTACAAGTCCAATGGACTTTTAAAGACTGTCTTAGTAAAGTCAGGCTCACCAAGTGTAATCCTGTTTTAATAAATTCAGTCACCTAAGATGAGTGACTTTACAATGACAAAATTCTTTCATTTTTGCCACATAGAGTAAACTAATTATGACAGCGCTAGCCGTTTGTGTTCATAGGTTCTCTGTGCACACAGGAGAGGAATGCACTCCTAGAATGGTAATGTGGAGTTAGCTTTGATTTCTCAGCACTACAAAGGCTTGTATCCGCCATTCATGTCAATTTCCTGCAATTATTGAAAAGGGGCATGATTATATCTGCCATCAGGCTATATGATTTTTTAAAATTTAGTGTCTTTTTGTTCTTCTGTTCTTCAACTATTTTCTTTCTTGTAAAACCTATTCACAGTTTTTACTTTGATAAGCTTTTATAAATTTTAATTATTTTCATGATTTGTTCATTATATATCCCAACTGAAGCCCCTTCCCTCAATTCCTCCCAGTCCCACATTCCCTCCCTCTTCCTCCTAGCCCCTTCCCCTAGTCCACTGAAAGAGGGAGATCTCCTCCTTTGCCATCTGTCCATTGCTTATCAAATCTCATCAGGACTGCTTGGATCCTCTTCCTCTGTGGCCTGGTAAGACAGCATTGCCAAGGGCAAGTGATCAAAGAGCAGGCAACCTAGTTCATGACAGAGGCAGCCCCTGCTTCCCTTACTCAGGAACCCACATGGAGACTGAGATGCCAATTGGTTACATCTGAGCAGGGGGTCTAGGTCCTCTCCATGCATGGTCCTTGGTTGGTGCATCAGTCTCTGCAGGATGCCCTGGGCTCAGATTTTTATCTTTGTTGGACTCCTTGTGTGGCTCCTGTCCCCTCCATGTCCTTCTATACCACCTCTTCCATGAAACTCTCTGTGCTCTGCCCAAAGTTTGGCTGTGAGTTTCAGAATCTGCTTTGATCCCCTGTTGGATGGAGCCTTTCAGAGGACCCACTATAGTAGACTCCCATCCTGTTTCCTCTCTTCCACCACTTCTGGTGTCTAGACTGTTTGTCATTCTGAATGAGATTTAAGCATCCTCCCTAGGGTCCTTCTTAGTGTTTAGCTTCTTTAGGTCTGTAGATTTTAGTATGACTATGCTGTTTTATACAGCTAATATCCACTTATAAGTCAGTGTATATCATGCCTATCTTTCTGTTTCTGGATTACCCCACTCAGGATGATCTTTTCTAGCTTCATCCGTTTGCCTACAAATTTCATGATTTCCTTGTTTTTAATAGCTGAGTGAGTATTCCATTGTGTAAATGTGCTACAATTTCTGTATCCATTCCTCCATTGAGGGACATAGAGGCTATTTCTAGATTCTGGCTATTACAAATAAAGCTTTTATAAATATAGTTGAGCAAATGCCCTTGTTGAATGGTTGAGCATCTTTTGTGTATAAGCACAGAAGTGGTATAGCTGGGTCTTGGGGTAGTGCCAATCCCAATTTTTTTGAGAAAGTTCCAGATTGTTTTCCAAAGTTGTTGTACAAGTTTACATACCCATCAGCAATGGAGGAAGGTTCTGCTTTCTCCTCATCCTCTCCAGCATGTGTTGTCATTTGAGTTTTTTATCTTACCAATTCTGGTCAGTGTAAGATGGAATCTCAGAGTTGTTTTGAGTTGCATTTCCCTGATTATTAAGAATGTTGAGCATTTCTGGAGAGATGGGTCAGCCATTCAAGGCTAGGTTCACAACCATAAATATTTTTATGTGGTGGGAGCATTGTTATCCGAGGCCTCAAGCATCCTAAGCAAGTACCTTATCCCTGAGAAACACCTCTAATCTTATTGTTTGAGGAGGTTTCCACTGTAATTTTTGCTTAGTGTGGAGGTGGCTTGTAATGAATATTTAAAATCAGATTAATACCAACTTATGTCTAGTAAAGCACAAAAGAGATTTGGCTTTAACATAAAATCATTACCCCACTATTGAGGATTTGAGTTACATACTAATATCATTGCAGCTCAGCTTGAAGGAGGATCTGCTAGAAACTGCTTTTCAATCATTATTTATCTGGTGATGTCTTTATTTTTCTTTTACCTTTGAAGGACATTTTTTCCCTGGATATAGAATTCTAGATTGACAGATTTCTTTTTTTCTTTTGATGCTGTGAATGTGTCATCCCTCTGTCATCCTCTGATTTCTGGTGTCTATGAGTCATTTCTCATTTGCCACTTTCTAGATTCACTCTGTGTCATTATCTTTTGACAATTTGATTGTGATGTTTTCAAATGTATATATGTTTTGCATTCATTTAGAGTTCATTTAGGGTCTTAGATACATGATGTTTTCTAGTCAAACTCAGCAAGTTTGGGGCTTTTGAATCTGTTAATGCTATCATTACACTTTTATAAAGCTCCCATTGTGAATGTGTCATTATATTTAATGGTGTCTCTCATTTTCATAAGATTTTTTTTCAATTATTTCACTCTCTTATTTTCAGATTGCATAATCTCCATGGATCTCTAATCAAATTCATGGACTACTCCTTATGCCAAGTCCTATCTATTGTTGAACCCCTTGAGTGAACTCTTCATTTCAAGTATAATACTTTTCTAATCCAACTGGTTCTTTTAAAAATAATTTATTAACTCATGCACTCATTTTTATGAAACAGGGTCTCAATGTAGTCAAGGATGGCCTCAAAGTCACTATGTAACCTTGAATTTCTGATGCTTCTACCTCCAACTCCAAAATTAGGAGTTCACAAATATGTGCTACCATTCCAAGCTTTATTAATATTGGTTTATTTAATCAGGCATTGTCAATGATATTCCTTTTAATGAGATATTCTTATCATACATTCTGCTTTTTCCATTTTATTTTCAATACTTTGTTGTGATGGCTAATCTTGGTTGTCAACTTGACACACCTAGGACATAGAAACTTCAACTAAGGATTGCCTCTTTAAAGCTGGCCTAAGAACATGTCTGTGGAACATTTTTCTGATTGTAGATTGATGTAGAAGGACCCATCTCACTTCTGGAAGGTGGTCCTTGATTGTATAAGAAAGATGGCTGAACATGAGTGTGGGAACAAGCCATTAAGCTGCATTCCTCCATGGCCCATGCTTCAGTTCCTGCCTCCAGGTTCCTGATTGTGTTCCTGCCCTGACTTCCCTAGATGATGGACTGTGATGTGGAAGTGTAAGCCAAATAGATTCTTTCCTCCCCCAAGTTACTTTTGGTCATGGTATTTAACATTCCAACACAAAGGAAACTTAAATACTGTTTATTCATTATACAAAATACTGGGTTTTATTATGGCACCTTCATGTATGCACAGCATGTACTTCGGTCATACTTACCCCTCTATTATCCCTTTTATCATTTTCTTTTAGTGCCCTCTTAGTAGACACCTTTCCCTTCCCACATAGCCCTCCTTCTACTTTCATGTTTTTGATGTTTCTGCTGTTGATCTGAGGCAAGTTCTAACTGTCCCCAGACTGGACTGATATTCATAACATATACCAGTGTTGACTTGAGCTTTCAATCACCTTTCACAGTTATAATATTAGATACCTGTGTCATTATGCCCAGGTTGATTTTGTTGTTGTCGTGTTGTCACTGTTAACCTAGCTTACGTATATGAGAGAAAATATATAATATTTGGTTTTCTGGGTCTGAATTCTTTTATTTAATTTCTTGTTTTTCTTGGTCTGAACTATTTTATTTAATTACATAATGTGAACTCCAGTTCAATCCATTTTCCTGAAGATGACAGAATTTCATTCTTATTTATAGCTGAATAAAACCCAACTATACATGCATATTATATTTCCCTTATCTACTTCTCTTCTGATAAGTACTTTAGCAGATTTTATCACTTTCGTATTGTGAATAGTGCCACATTAAACATATCTGTGCTGGCATCTATGCTACAAGCTGATTTCTTTGGACATGTGCCTAGGGGTGGCATTTTGTTTGTTTTGTTTTGTTTTTCGAGACAGGGTTTCTCTGTGTAGCCTTGGCTGTCCTGGACTTGCTTTGTAGACCAGGCTGGATTCAAACTCATAGAGATCTGCCTGCTCCTGCTTCCCTGAGTGCTGGGATTAAAGGCATGTGCTACCATGCCTAGCTTAAAGGTAGTATTTTGAACTAATTTTTATCCTTTTAGGTAAATACACATAAGTACTATAGCTAAATCTTACAATGGTTGCATTTATTTTATTTTTAACTTTTAAATTGTTTTTAAAATATTTTTAGGAACATCCATACTGATTTCAATGGTAGATACACTAATTCATATTCATGCCTACACATGGAACTGTATTAAAGGGTTGCAGCATTAGGAAAGTTGACACTGTCCTAAAGTGTCTCTTTCACTCCAGACATAATCTTCTTACCACCACTGTGTAGAAGCAATCCAATTTCCCCTTGGTAATCTATTTCAATCACACGTCCTAACACTGTTATTCTTTCCTTAGCCTGTTGGTATAAGGACATCTGAAACCCAAAATAGACAAGGGGAAGTCTGAGCTTCCAATTCAATGGAATGTGATTCCTGGCAGGAGTGCTCCTACACTCTGGAACCAAAATTTTTAGTCCAGCAGAACTTAAGGTTTCAGGAACGGGAAGCAAAAATTTTCCTTGTAGTGAATGAAACTATTCTGTTTTTTTAATCCTTTGATTCTTGGGCCTGCAGATCTTGGCAATGGGAGAAACTGTACTATCTATAAGAAACTTATTCAAAGCATATGCCTGTTTTCTGGAAAATCCTTTCCCAGCCCTTTGGGCTGCTGTCACCTAATTGGCACTGTAGCTGTGTCTTCAAAAGGGCATTCCATTTTTCTATCAGGCCAGCAGCTTCAGGATGATGGGGAACATGGTAAGACCAGTAGATTCCATAATCATGGACCCACAGTTGCACTTCACTGGCTGTAGAGTGAGTTGCTTGGTCAGAAGCAATACTGTGTGGAATAACAGGATGATATATATGGCATTCTGTAATCCAGGGATGGTAGTATTTGCATAAGTATTATGTGCAGAAAAGGCAAATTCATAATCAGAATAAGTATCTACCCCAGTAAAGACAAAGTGCTCTCTTTTCCACATAGGAAGTGGTGCAATATAGTCATTCTGCAACCAGCTTACTGGCTGGTCACCCCGTTGCCATATCTTGGGCCCAGTGTTGGCCTCTATTTAAGCAAATCTGGCATTAATCAGCAGCTGTAGCCAGGTCAGACTCACTGAGTGGAGGTCCATGTTGTCAAGCCCATACATAATTCCCATCTCTGACAGCATGTCCACTTTGTTTATTGGCCCATTGGACAATAACAGGAATGGTTGGGGAAAGAAGTTGACTGTCCACAGAACTGGTCATGTGATCTACTTGATTACTGATCTCTTCTTCAGCTGAAGTCCCCCCCCCTTTTTTAAGGATTTAGTCATATACTGTTTTATTTATTCTTCAGTTTCCAAATACAGAGACCTGAGTAAATTTTTTTTCTTTATTAATTACACTTTATTCACTTTGTATCCCCCCCCCATGTTTCCTCCCTCCTCCGGTCCCAATCCCTCCCTTCCTCCACTTTCTACATGCATACCCCTCCCCAAGTCCACTGATAGGGGAGGATTTCTTTTCCTTCCTTCTGATCCTAGTCAATTGGGTCTCATCAAGAGTGGCTGCATTGTCTTCTTCTGTGGCCTGGTAAGGCTGCTCCCCCCTCAGGGGGAGGTAATTAAAGAGCAGACCAATCAGTTCATGTCAGAGACAGTCCCTGTTCCTATCACAATGGAACCCACTTGGATACTGAACTGCCATGGGCTAAATCTGTGCAGGGGTCTTAGGTTATCTCCATGCAGAGTCCTTGGTTAGAATAGCAGTCTCAGGAAAGACCCCTGTGCTCAGATTTTTTGGTTCTGTTGCTCTCCTTGTGGAGTCCTGTCCTCTCCAGATCTTACTGTTTCTCACTTCTTTCCTAAGATTCCCTGCACTCTGCCCAAAGGTTGCCCGTAAGTCTCAGTATCTACATTGATAGTCTGCAGGGCAGAGCCTTTCAGAGGTTCTCTGTGTCAGGCTGACTTGTTCCCTCTTTTCTCCTTCTTCTGATGTCCAGCCTGAAGTCCCCTTTTGATGAGCACTTACATGGGGCATAAGTATCTTCACATCCTCCTAGAGGCTATTTGGCTTTCATTAAGAATTGCTGTCCTAGATTGCTGGACCACTGACCTGACTGCTTGACAAATGACCCTAAGCCCTATTGATATTCTATTGGCATACCATGACCTAGTGCTACCTGAGACTCCAAGGTAAAGAAGAAACAGATAAATCAAAGCCACAGATTGACAGGGATACAAGAAGGAAAGCCATTTTCCAAAAAACAACTGACAAGACTCTGGTAACTAACCTTTGCTAGGCTACTCATCTGGAGTCCACAAAACTTTTTGAGATGACCAGACCAAGGTATATTGTACCTAGCCTGGAAAACCTATTGGAGTATGTCTCAGCGAGATACGAGGTTTGTACTCAAGTGAATCTAAAACAGAGAGCCCCCACCCGGGATGGGGTTCAAATGAGAAACCAACACCCAGGAAAACTCTGAGAATGCCTGTGGGCATGAAGGTAGCTGGCAGACAAGCCATAGATGACTATGCCAAATGGACTGTCTTCAGACTGTGGACCCATTAGAATTAATGCTTCACAGGGTCCCAGGCCCTTCCACTCCCTTTCCCTCTACCTCCTCCTGAGTCTTAATTTTGGTATAAATACTGGATTATGGTTCAATCTCCACCTCCCTCAGGCCTAGACCTGGGAACTGAGGAAGATAGATTTGGGGAGGTATTAGTTAGTTGACTATGGACCAGCAATCCATATTCATCTTGACCTTTGTTCACTGATGCTCACTTTAAGTGTTTGGTTGTATTTGGAGAATAAAAAGATATGGAAGTTTATATTTTGAGATAGGAATAGAGGGTTTACAGATCTATGCATGCCCTGCAGAAGGGTTTCTTTGTTACCAGAAACATGGGAATTTCCGTTGCAAAAACTGAGTTGGTAAAACAAAGGATTACTGAAAATTCACAAATTAATATTTAGAAAGACAGCTCCTCCTCAAAACTACACAATACAAAAATGTAATTCAAAGGTTATAAAATTAAAAATCTGGAAATTCCATAAAAAATATTCTGGCTTTAAAAAACAGGGAAAACCTGGGAATTCAGACTCTATGCTACAAGAAGGGACCCTGGGGACAGAGTTAATCACTTCCAGCCAGAAATCAGCGGGGATTGCTGGTTATGCTTAGACACCCAGTACCCATACTACACAGGGGTAAGAACAAACCAGACTGTCAGCCCACTGACTGACAAAACTCACTGTGACTGGGGGCAACTCAATTCACATTAGAGGACTTAGAAGAAAATGAAACTTGTCTAATGGGCAAAACCTTTAGCTTAGGCATTTCCCCTTATTCTGATGCCTCCTATTCTGCCCTGTGAGTTGACTCATCTGGGTAACAGCAATATTACTGAGCCCCTGAGACTACTTGATATAAAAGTACCAATGAATATGCCTCTCCTGATGCTTTCCAAACTAAGTAGAAGGTTGTTCAGGACCTAGAGGTATTAAAACAGTAGATTACATTTCCTTGCAGAAATGATACTACAAAATTGGAGAGACCTAGATGGACTTCTCACAAAATAAAGGAACTGTGGATAGTTTTCTGAGAAACCTGTTGTTTCTGTGCTGGTTAGTCAAGAGTAATTGGAGAAAACCTTGCCTTGGCTAGGGAAAATGTCGAAAAGTGACAAAGACATAAATCAGGTAACTGACAACAATCTCTGTTCTCTTGGTCCCCCTGGCTAGCTACTCTGCTATCAACACTGTCTGAGTCTTTAATTCTCATTCTGATTGGAGTAACAGAGTCCCTGCAACTTAAATTATATGATCAATTAACGATATGAGTCCATGATTTGACTTATTCACTAAGACCAGGAGGGAATGTCCCAGAACTTAGTAGCCGCCCCTCCCCCCGACCTTAGCACAACTGACTCCACCATGAAAGTGCCATTCTGTCTGTAAAACTCAGCATGTACACAGCACCACCTGACAAAACTAAAACAAAGGCCTAATCCATCAAAGTCCATAGTTCTGGGAAAGTCTCTAAATGTACTAATCTTGCTTTTTGGCTTCTGTAGTTCTGGTTCTGTCTAACTGTTCCTGTTAACTGGACTATGTCAGCCCAGGCCAAGGTTTCTGTGCTTAAAAGCTTACCCTAAGAAAGGCTAGGTGCTATGTTGGGGTCCTGAACATCCAGTGTAGTCACCAAGTGGGTAATAAAGACTTTCTGTTGGCTTAAACCTAGATCCTAGCAGTCTTCTCTGGTGAGTACCCCACACCGATATGAGGTAGAAAGGAGCCATAGAAGTCAGCAAGCTTTTGGAAGCATTAGGGATTAAAGCCCAGGCCCATGTAAATACCAGGCAAATGTTCTATCATAGAACCACACTTTAGTCACTTTAAAACAATATATGTGTATTTACTTTGAGAGTTTTATACAGTATATAATGTATTTTGGTCATGTCTACTCCTCACTCTACCCATCCAACTCCCCCAAGATCCTTTTCCAACATGTCTTTCGCTCAATTCCATGTCCTATTTAAAAAAAAAAAGCACTGAGTCCAGTTAGTACTATCCATATGCTCGTGGACATGATGCCATCCACAAGAGCATAAGCAACTTACCAGTGGCTACACCCCCAAGGAAAAATTAGTCTCCCTCCCCCAGCAGACATCAACTGCCAATATCTTCTCAGCTAAAGGTATGGCCTCATGAGTACCTCTCCCTTCCATGATGAGATACTGACTGGCTTAAAATCATGCAGGTCTTGTGTAGGCAACCACAGTTTCTGTGAGTTCCTTAGTGCAAAACCATGTCATGTACAGAGGACAGCATTTTACAACAGTCTTCCCCACCTTCCAGCTCTTAACATTCTCTCATTCCCCTCAATCTTCTTCCTCAGTAGTCCCAGAGCCTTGGAAGAAAGGTTGATGCAGATGTCCCTCTGTGGTTGAGCTTTCACAGTCACTTTTCCTCAGCACTTTGATAAGTTATGAGTTTCAGAATTAAACAGTGCCCAGGGCGAAAGAAGCTTCTCTAACTAAAGCTGAAAGCAGAATAAATATGTGGGTATTACATAAGTACATAAAAGGTACTTTGACAATATGGCCATTAAACAAAAAGACAATAAGTTTTCTACAGGGCATATGACTTCCACAGGAATGGACTTCTGGCTGAGTTCGCAATACTAGGCATGAATCCCTTCCATTGGTTCAGGCCTCAAATCCAATCACAAACCAATTAACTACTTAATAGGATTTATGACACTATTGCACCAGTGGGCACATCTTGACTGGCAGGCTGAAACTGTAGCATGGACGATCCAGTGCTGGCAAGACCATTTTATTCAGATAATTATCTGGGTTTTTTTTTTTTTTGGGGGGGGTCTCAACATAATGAGAATAATGTATTGAAGTCAGCCACTAATATTGTGCTGCAGTTAATATGTGACTTTGCTTCAAGTAGTATTTCTTTTATGAAGTTCTGTACATTTGCATTCAAGGATTGTTCCCTTAGTATGATGTGATTTTCGATTTCTTTTCGCACTAGCTGTGATGTGAAGTCTATTTTGTCAAATTTTAGAACAATGACACCTGTTTTTTTTCCCCTAGGTCTATTTGCTTGGAAACTTTTTTTCCATAAACATAAATAATACAATATTTTATTAACTCCTTGAGAATTTCATATATGCCTAAAATGCATTTTTATCATATTCACCCTCATTCCACCCTCTAAGTTCTCCAAAATCCACCCCAGATTCACCTCTTAACCTTAACCATTTAAAACTTTATATATTAATTTTTTCTGCCTATAACTCACAAAATCCAGTTTGTACTACCCACATACTCATGGTTGGGACCATCCATCGGAACATGGCTGGTCTACACGTCATACTCTTAAAGAAAACTGATTTTTCCTCTCCGCATTTTGACCAGTTGTAATTTTCTGTGCTAACCAATTTCTACTGTGCCAAAAAAATTATCTAATAGGATCTGACAACTGCATTAATCTATGAAAATGTAGGGATGAAGTTAGAGAACAGTTTGATACTATAGCCATGTAGCAAAATAATGGTAGTAGGTTTAGGTCTGGAGCCTAAGTCCAAACATGCGTTGTTAGCCAGATATACAATTCCAGGCATGCATTTCCACCTGTGAAGCAGGTCTTAAATCCAACAGGAATTGATAATTCATGCCGCTGTTGTACCTAGGAGCTTATCTTACTATGCATAACAGAATACTAGTGATTGAAAAGAGTCCAATTAGAATTACCCTACACAGGAAACAGTGTTCCTTCCAAAAATTATAGGTAGCCAAATAAAAAGCATGGTGTCACGTATGTGATATCTGCCTTCTAGTTATTGGCCAGGAGTGTTCAAGAGACCCACAAAACAGTACAAATCATTGCTCATACAAACAAAACAAAACATTGCTCTTAACTGCCCACCAGAATTTGATGTCGAGACTTTATTGCTTAAAACACCACACACAGGCTCAGAAGTTAAAAGCATTGGCGGTTCTTCTAGAGGTCCTGAGTTCGATTCCCAGCAACCACATGGAGGCTCACAATCATTTAGATCTGGTGCCCTCTTCTGGCAGGGCAGACAGAACATTGTATGCATAATAAATACTTTTTTAACTTTTATTAATCACACTTTATTCTTTTTATCCCCCATAAACCCCTCCCTCCTCCTCTCCTAATCCCACCTTCCCTCCCCCTTCTTCACGCATGACCCTCCCCAAGTCCACTGATAGGGGAGGTCCTCCTCTCTTTCCTTCTGATCCTAGTCTATCAGATCTCATCAGGAGTGGCTGCATTGTCATCTTCTGTGCCCTGGTAAGGCTGCTCCCCCTTCAGGGGGAGGTGATCAGAGAGCAGGCCAATCAGATTATGTCAGAGGCAGTCCCTCTTCCCATTACTATGGAACCCACTTGGACACTGAACTGCCATGGGCTGCATCTGTGCAGGGGTTCTAGGTTATCTCCATGAATAGTCCTTGGTTGGAGTATGAGTTTCTAGGAAGACCCCTGTGTTCAAATTTTCTGGTTCTGTTGCTCTCCTTGTGGGGTTCCTGTCCTCTCCAGCTCTTACTATTTCCCACTTTTTACATAAGATTCCCGGCACGTTGCCCAATAGTTGGCCATAAGTCTCAGCATCTGCTTTGATAGTCTGCAGGGCAGAGCCTTTCAGAGGCCCTCAGTGGCAGGCTCATAACTTGTTTCCTGTTTTCTTCTTATGATGTCCATCCTCTCTGCCTTTTGGGATGGGGATTGAACATTTAAGTCAGAGTCCTCCCTCTTGATTAGTTTCTTTAAGTGTACAGATTTTAGTAGGCTTATCCTATATTGTATGTCTATATGAGTGAGTATATATACCGTGTGTCTTTCTGCTTCTGGGATAGCTCACTCAGGATGATCCTTTCCAGTTCCCACCATTTACCTGCAAATTTCATGATTTCCTTGTTTTTCATTGCTGAGTAATATTCCATTGTGTAGATGTACCACAATTTCTGTATCCATTCTTCAGTTGAGGGGCATGTAGGTTGTTTCCAGCTTCTGGCTATTACAAATAAAGCTGCTGCAAACATGGTTGAGCAAATGTCCTTATTGTGTACTTGAGCCTCTTTTGGATATATGCCTATGAGTGGTATGGCTGAGTCTTAAGGAAGCACTATTCCTAGTTGTCTGAGAAAGCGCCAGATTAAAAAATGGGGAACAGAGCTAAACAGAGAATTCTCGATAGAGGAATATCGAATGGCAGAGAAACACTTAAAGAAATGCTCAACCTCATTAGCCATCAGGGAAATGCAAATCAAAACGACCCTGAGATTTCACCTTACACCCATTAGAATGGCCGAGATGAAAAACTCAAGGGACAACACATGCTGGAGAGGTTGTGAACAAAGGAGAACTCTCCTCCATTGCTGGTGGGAATGTAAACTTGTACAACCACTCTGGAATAAATAATTTTAATTAAATTTTTATTTTTATTGTATTAGTTACAGTTTATTTACTTTGTATCCCAGCTGTAGCCCCCTCCTTCATTCTCTCCCAATCCCACCATCCCTCCTTCATCTCCTCCCTGCCCCTCTCTAAATTCAGTGATAGGAGAGGTCCTCCTCCCTTACCATTTGACCCTAGCTTATCAGGTCTCTTCAGGACTGGCTGCAATGTCCTCCTTTGTGGCCCATGAAAGCTGCTCCTCCCTCAGGGGGTGGGAAGGAGGTCAAAGAGCCAGCCTTTGAGTTCATGTTAGAGACAGTCCGTATTCCCCCAACAAGGGAACCCACTTGGATACTGAGCTGCTGTGGGCTACATCTGAGCAGAGGTTCTAGGTTATATCCATGCATGGTCCTTGGTTGGAGAAACAGTCTCAGAAAAGACCCCTGTGCTAAGATATATTTGGATTTTTGTGGAGCTCCTGTCCTCTCCAGGTAATATTAACTCCCCCTTCTTTTATATGATTCCCTGCACTCTGCCCAAGGTTTGGTTATGAATCTCAGCATCTGCTTTGATACACTGCTAGGTAGAGTCTTTCAGAGGCCCTCTGTGGTAGGCTCCTGTCCTTTTTCTTGTTTTCTCCTACTTCCAATGTCCATCCCATTTGTCTTTCTAAGTGAAGATTGATCATCCTACCCCAGGCCTCTTTCTTGTTTATCTTCTTTAGGTGCACAGATTTTAGTAAGTTTATCCTATATTATATGTCTAATATCCACTTATAAGGAGCATATATAACGTATGTATCTTTCTGCTTCTGGGTTATCTCACTCAGGATAATATTTTCTAGTTCCCACCATTTGCCTGCAAATTTCATGATTTCCTTGTTTTTAATTGCTGAGCAATATTCCATTGAGTGAAAGTACCACAATTTCTGTATCCATTCCTCCGTTGAGGGATATCTGGGTTGCGGAGAAAGTGGAGCACTCCTCCATTACTGGTGGGAATGTAAACTTGTACAACCACCATGGAAATCAACCTGGTGCTTTCTCAGACAACTAGGAATAGTGCTACCTCAAGATCTAGCTATACCACTCCTAGGCATATATCCAAAAGATGCTCAAGTACACAACAAGGACATTTGCTCAACCATGTTCATAGCAGCTTTATTCGTAATAGCCAGAACCTGGAAACAACCCCTAATAAATGAATTTTAAAAACACACACACATTGGTCACAGGGCATGGAGAAATAAACATGTTACTGAGAGAAAACTGCCTCTCTGTTGGCTTTTTTGCATGTGCTCAGCGGTGCTACATAGGCTGCCGGTGAAAAAGATCACCAATGGTCTTACCTTTTTCCATCATTTCACCCTAATATAACATCTGTCTTTTTTGTGAATTGCATTTCCCAGAATTAAAAAATAAATAAATAAATGGTTCTTCCTTTTCATCCAATCTACCAATGTCTGTCTTCTGATTGGGGAATTGATAGCAATACTACTCAAAATTATTTTTGTCTTTTCCCTCTCTTGCTTCTATTGTGGTTAATTCTTTCCTAATGCCTTAAAGTTATTTTCTTTTGTTTTATTTTTGGTTTTGTTTGGTTTGGTTTGGTTTGGTTTTTTGAGATAGGGTTTTTCTGTGTGGCTGTCCTGGACTCACTTTTTAGATTAGGCTGGCCTCGAACTCACGGAGATCCACTTGCCTCTGCCTCCCTGAATGCTGGGATTAAAAGTGTGTGCCATCACACCTTTGCTGTCTAAAGGATTCATAATAGCATATTCTGTAAACCTGGTAGAGTGCTCTTATAGTCCTTCAGGCTATTTTAATCTTGAAATTTTTCGTGTTTTCTTCAACTATGACAGGCAATTCAGCTATGTGTAGTAGGGTTGGCAGTTTGTTATCATTCAGAATTTAAAATGCATCATCCCAAGCATTTCTGGCTGTTGAAGCTTCAGTTGAACTGTAACAGGGCCCAGACTTTAGTAGGCTCTAAGATCTTAACAAACTGACTCTGTGATGGAAGCACCATTCTGTCTGTAAAGCTCAGCATGTAGACAGTAACACCTGCCAAAAATGAAAATGAAGACCTAACCCCTTAAAGTCCGTAGTACTAACTTTGTTTTTTGGCTTCTGTAGTTCTGCTTCTGACTAACTGTTCTTGTTAACTGAAGTGTGTCAATCTAGGACATGATTTCTGTGTTTAAAAGCTCACCCTGAGAAAGACTCAGTGCTACACTGGAATGCTGAACACACAGTATAGTCGCCAGTCAGCTAATATAGACTTTCTATGAACCTAAATCCATGTCCAAGCAGTCTTTGGTCAATACTGCACAACAAAATAATTGGTCATTCTGATGAGCCTATCTTTATATGTGACTTGCTGTATCTCTCTTATTGCCTTTAATATAATTTCTTTGTTTTGATTATATTATGAAATGATGTTTCTTTTTTTCTGATTCTTATCTTTCCTCTAAGCCTATAACCTGTAGATTTGGTCCTTTCAGGGTGGTGAGTGCACCTTGGAATCATTTCTCTTTGTTGCATTGTCCCAGTTCCTCTACCTTGTCTTCAGGCTCAGATATCCCAGTTCTCTCCTTGATGCAGTCTCTATGCACAGTTTTTTAAATGTGGCTTATTGTGGTTTACCCCTCAAATGTCAGATATTATTTTCAGCAGTTCTGGTTCTTTTTTTGATTCCTCTTTCCTCTCATCCACTGAATTTCTTGTTTTGTTTGGCAGTTTGTGTCCTTGAACCTCTTTTGAGGTCTCAGTCTGGAATCTCATCTACTTCACTCTTACTATATGCTGTTACTGTAGAGTTAATAATTTTGGGATTAGTTTTTGTGTTTCTTATGTTACTGCATTGGGATTTATGCATCTGTTTTTATTTTGTTGCTTGGTTTGTTGCTATCAGCTGTGTTCTTTCAGTTGAAGTATTTTCAATGTTCACTTGGGACTTGGATCCAGTAGAATACAGGGTGTAGTTTGGAAAATAATTCCTCAGTCCAGGATCTCAGTGTCCCTGGTGTAAGTTCTATATAATTCTCTGAGTTGAATATTGACCAAGAGAATAACCACAGATGTTCTGTATTATTACTATGCAATTGTCATACTAGGCAATTAATAATGGTGACCTCTTCAACTTCAATAACTATTGCAGGAAAACCATCCAAAAATAATATGGAGGATGCACAGATTTTAGTTAATAAAATTAAGAGTTGGGGCTGAACCAAAGACCATGCATGGAGATAAGCTAGAACCCCTGCACAGATGTAGCCCATGGTAGCCCAGTCTCCAAGTGGGTTCCCTAGTAAGGGAAAAGGGCTGTCTCTGACATGAACTCAGTGGCTGGCTCTTTGGTCATATCCCCCTGAGGGGGGGCACTCTTGCCAGGCCACAGAGGAAGACAATGCAGCCATTCCTGATGAGACCTGATAGGCTAGGGTCAGAGGGAATGTGAGGAAGAACTCCCCTATCAGTGGACTAGGGGAGGAGGGGCTTAAGGGGAGAAGAGGAAGGAAGAGTGGGATTGGGAGGGGCGAAGGAGGGGGTTACAGCTGGGATACAAAGTGAATAAACTGTAATTAATAAAAAATAAATAAATGTTAAAAAAGAAAAAAAAAGAGTTGGGGCTGGATAAATAATGGTTCAGCAGTTAAGAGAGAATACTGCTTTTGCAGAGAACCAGAGTTCACTTTCAAGAACGTGTGGCTAGCAGCTAACAATTCACTGTTAGCTCCAGAGAATTCAATGCCTCTGGCCTCCAAGGACACCTGCACTCATGTAAACATACCCACACACATACGCATAATGTAAAGTAAAATAAATCTTTAAAAGGGATTAGGAGTGAGGAGGAAGAAGGGTGAGTAAAGATAAGAGTTAGGTATTAGATACACTTTCAAAACTAAAAAAAAAATGAAGGTGGGTAATAAGGTAGCTAGGAAAGAAAGGCTTGGATACTGTTATAGTCTATGGTTTTTGAAACTGTTAAATCTGTGGAGGATTATAATCAAGAAGTAACCGAAGAGGGGATAAAGCTAGACGAATAAACAAGATATGTAGGAGTAAGAAGGTTATCCACTAATTAATTTAAATAGTCATATTTTAGACTCAATTAGCATTGGGGCACTTTTAATTGGGGCACATTACTTAAATGGTCTGGTATCAAGGGTTCCTGTGATCCTTTCCATATATCTGCCCCTTTATTTTTCTGGAGCTATCTGAACTATCATATATTATACTATTTATGGCCATCAGGACAAAAATAAAAGCATCCACTCTGATTGGTCTGAAGTGGTCTCTGTGGATTACAGAGACCACCAAGTGGCCACTCAGTGGCTTTGGGGACACCATGCTGGGCATGTTGAACCTGGTGGTAGCCAACAGTGGTCCGGACAATCCCCTACTACAATTCTGTAGCTGGGGTAGGAAACCACCTGCTTCACCAGATTTACATTCCACACATCCACAGACCAGAGAACTTTTGGGGTAAATTCCCTTCCAACCACATAATTCATGGTTTCTAGGGACGGTCCTTGGGAATCTGTGGAGAGAAAAGAAGGTAGAGTAGAAAAATAGATAATGGAGCATGACGTTATACTCAGGGAACAAAAGCAGGAGAATCATGAGTTCAAGGCTAGCTTGAATTTCATAGTGGGACCCTGTCTCAAAAAAGAAAAATGGCTGGGATTGTATCTTAGAAGTAGAGTGGATGCCAGCCATGAAGCTTGCTTAAGGCTCCAGGTTCTCATCCTTGTAAAGAAATTTTACCTAAGAATCAAAACAATTTATAAAACACCCTCAAGCTTGTCACCACATTGTTATAGTTGAACAGTTGTTCTGTTAAGGCAAGAAACATACCAGTGTTTGTTAGATTTTAATGCAGAAGTTGCCTGGCAAAATGCTTCACTGTAACAGCAAATAGGGACTCTTGGGGATTAAGGTAGACCTCAGTGTTTAAGTTGATGAAGCCTTCTGTCCTTCTCATTATGTAGTTTCTTCTGTTAGTTATTTATTCACTTTACCTGCAGATCCCAGCCCTTCCTTCCTCCTTTCCTCCCAATTTCACTGTCATACCCACTTACCCTCCTCCTCCTCCTCCTCCTCCTCCTCCTCCTCCTCCTCCTCCTCCTCTTCTCTTAGAGAAGGGGAGGGCTCCCATGGGTACCAACCCACCCTGGCACATCAAGCGCCAACAGGGCTAAGCACATCCTCTCCCCACTGAGGCCAGACAGGGCAGACCAGGTAGAGGAAAGGGTCCAAAAGCAGGCAACAAGGTCAGAGACAGCCCCACTCTAATTGTTAGGGGACCCATATATCAACCAAACTGCACATCTGCTACATATGTGTAGGGGGTCTAGGCCCAGCCCATGCAATGCTCTTTGGTTGGTGGTTCAATCTCTGTGAGCCCCCATGGGCCCAGGTTAGTTGACTCTGTAGGTCTTCTTGTGGTGTCCTTGATCCCTCCAGCTCCCTCAATCCTTCCTCCAATTCTTCCACAAACTCCCCACACTCAACCTATTGTTTGTCTGTGGATCTCTGCTTCTCTTTGCATCAGCTGCTGTGTAAAGCCTCTCAGAAGACGGTTATGCTAGGCTCCTGTCTGCAAGCAGAGCAGAGCATCATTAATAGTGTCAAAGGTTTGCTTTTTCCCATGGTGTAGGTGTCAAGTTGGGCCAGTCATTGGTTGGCCATTCCCTCAATCTCTGATTCATATTTATCCCTGCACACCTTGTAGCAGAACAAATTTTGGGTCAAAGGTTTTGTGGGTGAGTTGAAGTCATAGGAACTAGCCATGTCAGGCTCTCCCACTTAGTTCCCTCCCTCCATCTACCTCTGATATCTATTTTATTTCTCTTTCTGAGTGACATTCCAACAACCTACCTTAGGCCCTAATTGTTACTTAGCTTCTTTGGATTGTAGTATGCTTATCCTGTACTGTAGGTCTAATATCTGCACATAAGTGAGTATATACCATGCGCATCTTTATGGGCCTGGGTGATATTTTCTAGATCCATCCATTTGCCTGCAAATTGAATTATGTCCTTGCTTTTAATAGCTGAGTAGTAGTCCATTGTGTAAATGTACCACAGTTTCTTTATCTATTCTTTAGTTGAGGGACATCTAGGTTGCTTCCAGATTCTGGCTATTACAAATAAAGCTGCTATGAACATAGCTGAGGAAATGTTATTGTTGTATGGTGGAACATCTTTTGGGTATATGCCCAGGAATGATAGAGCTTGTTCTTGTGGTACAACTATCTCAGTTTTCTGAGAGAGTGTCAGATTGATTTCCAAAGTGGTTGTACAAGTTTGCAGTCCCACCACCAACAGAGGAGTGTTTCCCTTTGCTCCATATCTTCACCAACATGTGCTGTCACTTGAGTTTTTTTATTTTTTAATGCAAATAAGTTTCATACAATACATTCTGATTATAGTTTCCCCACTCCAAATTCCCAGATCCTCCCCCCACTTTCTCTCTGTCCTTCATTAGAATACAAACAAGCATCTGCAAAATAAATAATAATAATAATTAACTAAGAAACCAGAACAGAAAACAAACACAAAATACCTAAAGAAAAAAAAAGGCACAAGAAACAGAACTAGAGACCCACATTCATGCACATAGAAACCACGTAAAAACAAAATCAGAAACCACGAAGGAAAAAAGTTGGTTGGTGCTTCAGTCTCTGCAAGCCCCTCTGGGCCCCTGTTAGTTGTCTCTGTTGGTCTTCTTGTGAAGTTCAAGTCACCTCCAGGTCCTTCTATTCTTCCCCCGACTTTTCCACAAAATTCCCTACATTTCACCCAGTATTTGACTGTGAGTCTCAGCACGTTTTGATCCACAG
Source organism: Psammomys obesus (assembly GCF_907164565.1). NCBI lineage: Eukaryota > Metazoa > Chordata > Mammalia > Rodentia > Muridae > Psammomys > Psammomys obesus. The sequence continues at coordinate 984,003 of NW_026596396.1, read as the reverse complement.
CTGGGAGGAGCCTCTCAAAGGACAGCTACCTTAGCTCCCATCTGCAAGCATACGAGAGTATCGTTAATAGTGACAGAGGTTGGCTCTCTCCCAAGAGGTGGATCTCAGGTTGGGCCAGGCATTGGCTAGACATTTCCTCAATCTCTGCTCTATTTATGCCTGCACATCTTCTAGGCAGAGTAAATTTTGGGTGGAAGTTTTTGTGGATGGGTGGTGTTCCTCTCCCTCCACTAGGAGTCCTGTCCTTTCCAGTTTCCATGACCCCTGTGGCTAAGACTCTCAGCTAGAGTCACCACTATATCCTCCAGGAAGCCTACCCTGTCTTAGGTCTCCAGCTTGTCATAGAGATGGCCTTCTCCACAGTTTCTCTTCTCTCTGAGGCCCTTTGTCCTCCCCCTCCCCAGGTCTAACCTCCAGTCTCAATGCTCTCCGCACTCCCTCTCCTACCTTGTCCCCTATATTCAACTGCTTCCGCTGTCTAATCTATTTCCCCCTTCTGAGTAAGATTTAAGCATCCTGACTTGAGTACATCTTGTTACTTATCTTCTTTGGATCTATGAATTGTAGTATGTTTATTCTGTACTATGTGGCTAAAATCTGCTTATAAGTGAGTATATACCATGTGTGTCTTTTTGGGTCTGGGTTACCACAATTAGGATGACCTTTCCTAGCTCTATCCATTTGCCTGTAAATTTCATGATGTCCTTGTTTTTAATAGTCAAGTAGTTTTCCATTTGGTACATTTTTCTTTAAGGATTTTTATCATGTTTTCTTTATCCATTCTTCAGTTGAGGGACATTTAGGTTGTTTCCAGTTTTTGGCTGTTACAAAAAAAAGATGCTATGAACATAGTTGAAGAAGTGTCCTTGTTGTATGGTAGAGCATCTGTTAGGTAAATGTCCAGGAGTGATATAGCTGGGTCTTCAGGTAGAGTTATTGTTAATTTTCTGAGAAAGTACCAGATTGATTTCCAAAGTGGTTGTACAAGTTTGCACTCCCACCATCAATGGAGGAGGGTTCCCCTTTCTCCACATCCTTGCCAGCATGTGTTGTCACTTGAGATTTTGATCTTAGCCATTCTGACAGGTTAAAGATGGAATCTCAGTGTCATTTTGATTTGCATTTCCCTGGTTACTAAAGACATTGAAAATTTCTTTTAAATGCTTCTTGGCCATTAGAGAGTCCTCTGTTGAGAATTATCTGTTTAGCTCTGGACCCCATTTTTAATTGGATTATTTGGTTTGTTGGTGTTTAATTTCTTGAGTTCTTTATATATTTTAGATATTAACCCTCTGTCAGATGTAGGATTGGTGAAGATCTTTTCCCACTGTGTAGGCTGCTCTTTTGTTCTATTGACAGTGTCCTTTGCCTTACAGAAGCTTTTCAGTTTCATAAGGTCCCATTTATTGATTGTTGATCTTAGAGCGTGAGCTGCTGGTGTTCTGTTCAGGAAGTTGTCTCCTGTGCCGATGAGTTTAAGGCTTATTCCCACTTTACCTTCTAATAGATTTAATGTGTCTGGTTTAATGTTGGGGTCTTTGATCCACTTGGACTTGAGTTTTGTACAGGGTGATAAATATAGATCTATTTGCATTTTCCCGTGTAGATATCTAGTTAGACCAGCACCATTTATTGAAGATGTTTCTTTTTTTTTTCTTTTGTATGGTTTTGTCTCCTTTGTCAAACATTAAGCCTCTGTAGGTTTGAGGGCTTATATCTGGGCCTTTGATTTAATTCCATTGATTAACCAGTCTATTTATATGCCATTACCATGCAGTTTTTATTACTATTATTGTGTAGTATAGCTTGAGATCAGGGATGGAGATACAAAAGAAGATCTTCATTTTATAGGATTGTTTTAGCTATTCTAGATTTGTGTTTGCTGTTGTTGCTGTTATTGTTGTTTTTCTATACGAAGCTAAGAATTGTTCTTTTAAGGTCTCTAAAGAATTCTGTTGGTATTTTGATGGTAATTGCATTGAATCTGTAGATGCTTTTCGTAAGATGCTTAGTTTTTACTTGGCCACTGTTACTATGTTAATCCTACTGATCCAAGTGCATAGGATGTCTATTCATCTTCTGATTTCTTCAATTTCTTTCTTCAGAGACTTGTAGTTCTTTTTATACAAGTCTTTCACTTGCTTGGTTAAAGTTACAGCAAGATATTTTATATTATTTGTGGCTATTGTGAAGGGTGTAGTTTCCCTAATTTCTTTATCAGCCCATTTGTATACAGGAGGACTATTGATTTTTTTAATCAATTTTGCATCCAACCACTTTGCTAAAGGTGTTTATCAGCTGAAGGAGCTCTCTGATAAAATTTGGGAGTCACTTAGGTGTACTATCATACCATCTGCAAATAGTGATACTTTGACTTCTTCCTTTCCAATTTGTATTCTCTTGATCTCCTTTAGTTGTCTTATTGCTCTAGCTAGGACTTCAAGTACTATATTGAAGAGATAAGGAGAGGGGGCAGCCTTGTCTTGTCCCTGATATCAGTGGGATTGGTTTAAATTTCTCTCCATTTAATTTGATGTTGGCTAGGCTATTGCTTGCTCTATATTGCCTTTACTGTGTTTAGTTTTCTGCCTTGTATTCTTGATCTAAGACTTTTAACATGAAAGGGTATTGGATTTTGTTCAATGCTTTTTCAGCATCTAATGAGATGAATATGTGGCTTCTTACTTTCTGTTTTTTTATATGGTGGATTATGTTGATAGATTTTTGTATATTGAACCACGCCAACATGCCTGGGATGAAACCTATGTGATCATGGTGGATGACGTCTTTAATGTGTTCTTGGATTCGGTTTGCAAGTATTTTGCTGAGTATTTTTGTATTAATATTCATGAACATTGATGAATTGGTCTAAAATTTTCTTGGTTGAATCTTTGTATGGTTTAGGTATCATAGTGACTGTAGCTTCATAGAATGAGTTTGGAGATGTTTCTTCTATTTCTATTTTGTGGAATAGTTTGAGGAGTATTGGTATTAGCTCTTCTTTGAAAGTCTGGAAGAATTCTACCCTGAAACCATCTGGCCCTGGGCTTTTTTTTTTTTTTTATGAGAGACTTTTAATGACTGTATTTTCTTAGAGGTTATAAGATCATTTAACTTATTTACCTGATCTTGATTTAACTTTGATAAGTGGAATCTTTCAAAAATATTTTCCTTTTCATTTAGATTTTCCAATTTTGTGGGGTTCAGGCTTTTGAAATAAGACCTAATGATTCTTTAATTTTTTCAGTGTCTGTCATTATCTCCCCATTTTCATTTCTGTTCTGTTGTTGTTGTTGTTTTTGATATTGTCTCTCTGCCTTTTAGTTAGTTTGGCTAAGCACTTGTCTATCTTGTTGATTTTCTCAAAAAAAACAACACAGTTTTGTTGATTTTTTTTTGTATTATCCTCTTTGTTTCTGATTTATTGATTTCAGCCCTGAGTTTGGTTATTTCCTGCAGTCTACTCCTCTTTGGATGTGTTCGCTTTTCTTGTTCTAGAGCTTTCAGGTGTGCTTTTAAGTTGCTAGTATGAGAGCTTCTAATTTCGTTATGTAGGGACTTAGTGCAATTAATTCTAGAAAGTCTTTACTTTATTTTGTTATTTCTTCCCTGACCCCGTGGTAACTGAGTAGAGAGTTGTTCAGTTTCCATGAGTGTGTAGGCATTCTGTTGTTTCTGTTGTTTTTGAAGTCCAGCTTTAACACATGGTGATCTGATAAGAGACAGGGAGTTATTTCAATATTTTTAAATCTAGTGAGGCTTGCTTTGCGACTGACTATATGGTCAATTTTGGAGAAGGTTCTGTGTGGTTCTGAGAAAAAAAAAGTATATTATTACATTGTGTTTGGGTGGAATGTTCTGTAGATATCTGTTAGGACCATTTGATTCGTGACATTTGTAAGTTTCATTATTTCTTTATTTAGTTTCAGTCTCAATGACCTGCCAACTGGTGAGATTCGAGTGTTGAAGTATCCCACTATTAATGGGTTTAATGTATTATTTAAGACTTAGTAATTTTTTTAAACAAATGTTGGTGCCATTTCATTTGGATGTTTTAGAATAATTAAATAATTTTTTGCATTCTTTTTTTAAAAGTACTAACTAAAAAGCAATATATGGTTTCCATTGTAACTTTTATCTCTATAAAAAGCCATTTATTTAAGAGACAATATGTCAATTAATCAATAAGAAGTGGGAGTATGTTGTTGTTGGGAGGGTATGGCGAACAGGACTTCAGACATTTTAAGTCTTGGGGTTTCACTCAGTACCTTGGCATTTCCATATGTATTTATTGATGAACTAAAGATCTCAAAACCAAACCCAGCCATAAAGCCATTCCTTATCATAAGAACAGACAGGCAAGAGGGAGAGAGGGTGAAAAAGAAACCAGGGCTCATAGGCTTTGAACAAATAAGATGCAAAACCAAATGTAGTGGCTCATATTTGTAGTCACAGCTATGCAAAAGGAGGCTAAGGAAGGGGGATCATTATTTTGATTGCAATCTAGGCTACATAGTGAGTTGTAGGCCAGCCTGGGATAAGTAACAAGAGTCTGCCTCAAAAAATATATAAAACTCAAGATGTACTTTTGATAAAGCCACTTGACATTTTGGAAACTACTTCATTATTATTATTATTATTATTATTATTATTATTATTATTATTATTATTATT
>NW_026596396.1:966847-979319 GCF_907164565.1 Psammomys obesus | reverse complement strand
TTATTATTATTATTATTATTATTATTATTATTATTATTATTATTATTTTACCTCCATGGAGGTAATTACATAATTACTTGTAATTACATAATTACAAGTGTTTCTAATGTGCTTGCTTTTCATTGCTATAAGACACGTTTTCTTTCATTATGAAGAGACCAGGGCCCAAAGAGATGCAACGTTTTGTAGAAAGAATCCACAGCTGGTTAATGGCTGAGCTGAGGCTAGAGAAGGGATCTTTCCACTACAGTACTATTATGCCTTTAAGCAAATAAGGCCTGACTAAGACATGCCACAGGTGCATAAGCCTTTCCTTTCCATTCAGGCTTATTTGGTACAAGTCCAGGGACAGATAGCACTGTTCCAACCCAGGCTTGGTTTTCTATCACCTGCAAGGTTATGTCATGATGCTCTGGAGTTTCTGTGTGTGGATTTTTTTTTGGGGGGGGGGAGGGTGTTTTTCTTTGTTTAGTTAAAGAGTCAAACATTTAAAAATTCTGAAAAGTTTAAATGTTAATAGCTACTCAAACCTCTGCCTGAAGACTCCCAACTCCTGACCAGATTTCTGGCAGTACTGAGGGCTATGTGTCTTCTGGGACTGAGTGACTCAAGAATGTTGGCAAGCTCTCTGATAAAAACAGTCCCCTCTTCCTTCTATCCCATGTTCTCTGACTCTGGTGGAGGTGGACACGGGAGTGTGCTAGATAGAAGAAAGTAATCTCAAAATTATGTTGTTTTCCTTAAAGGAACTGGTAATTCTCCACTGGGGAATTCAGAAAGATGAGTTGCTTCCCCAGGCACTTGGGCCAGATTTCTGAGGATGATGGATTATTTCCTGAGTGCTCCAATTACCTACATCTGTACTTTAAAGTCTACATAAATACTTAGTAGTGTAAAACACAGTCTTACCACAATCCTTTCAGGGAAGCAGGGAAGCTGACTGTAGATCTTCCCCTCCTCTCCTCTTCTGCTCCTCCAGATCCAACTCCCACCCCCAGTCTCATCCCCAGCTCTGTAGCAGGACATCTGCTGTAGACTCCATTTCCTCTCTGACCACATCATCACCAACAAGTGAGTTGTAGGCCACAAATATCTTCTCCTCCTACCTTCCTTCCCCTGACTAGTATTCCATTATCCCAGCATCCAACACCAGCAGTAGGCATTCTTTGTGAATACACCAGCTGAATAGGCCAGGGAAACAGGTGAGCTAACCAAAGACCTTCACCACTCCCTCCTCTCCTCCAAATGCAACCATCCCAGTCACATCCTTAGCTCTCCAGTCTTCCTTCCACCCCTTGCTCACATTTCCTGTGGATTCCACAGACCTTCCCCTCCTAACCTCCCTTCCCCACTTGTTGCTTTATCCCAGCCCCCAACTTCAGCAGACACTTCCTGCTCACCCACAGAACACTCCTACCAGGGAAGCAGGTAAACTGACCATAGATCTTCCTCTCTCCTTCTGTTCCTCCAGACCCAGTCCTCCAGTCTCATCCCAGCACTATAGCAGACTTTCTGCAGTGAGTTCTTTCCACTGTCTACCCCCATTCTGAAGAGACTATGTAATGTTATGGGACATATTAAATAATGACGATTAGGCATACAACAAATCTTATATATAAAAGAGGTTTATTAGGTGGATATGGAGAAAGAGAGACAGTGGGGAGAGAGGGGGGAAGAGAGAGAGGGATGGCCGATAGAGAAAGAGGAGAGGGCCAAGAGAGGCCAAGAGAAGAGGAAGAGGGCAAGAGAGAAGGGACCAAGAGAGGAGAGAGCAAGAGAGAAAGGACCAAAAGAGGGACCACATGGCTGACTGGTCCCTTTAAGGGGCAAAGTAACCAAACCTTCCAGGTGTAGCCACCTGGTTGGCAACACATGATGACATCATAGGTTACTAGGCAAACCAGAAGCAGGTTTGGTTCCAAAGTCCTAGCAGACTAAACAAGCAGTTTCAGATTGAACACTCCACTTCGTCCCTCCTGTGAACTCCTTTAGGCCCATAGCCCAATGCCATTCATTTCTTTTTTTCTTTTTATGTTTTTTTTTTTCTGAGACAGGGTTACTCTGTGTACCCTTGGCTATCCTGCCCTCACTTTGTAGACCAGGGTGACCTTGAACTCACAGAGATCTGCCTGCCTATCCTGGTTCTTAACTGTCATCTCCCAATACCCAGAAACACGTTTTACTTGGAACCTCCAGTGGCCGCATGTATCAGGTCCACAGATAATTTCCTAGCAAACAGTGCACATACATCACAAAAGAGACTTGCTTTGTGTCTGGCTATTTAGTCAAATCTGGATAAAGTTCCATGAGGGGCTGAGAAGGTGTGTGTGAGGGTCAATGTGTGCTGAAAGCTATAGTAATGTTTCTTTTACAAACTAAGGTGCTCTTGTGTTTGGGGCATAGATGTTAAGAATTGCAGTGTCCTCTTAGTGGACTTTTCCTTTGATGAGTGTGTAGTGTCCTTTCTTATCTCTTCTGATTAGCTTTGAGTTAAAGTCTATTTTGTCATATTAAAATGGACACCCAGCACGCATTTATTCATTCGACAATTAAGCAAGCAAACATCCCTGCACTTGTGAAGCTAAAGTCTTCAGGGGAGAAGCAAACAAATAGCGAACACAATAAAGAAGTAGATATATAGATTACTGGTTCATCATTCACTTATTGGTATGGTAATCACAAGTATTAGAGGTAAAAAGAACATTAGCGTTAAAATGGAGAGATCAACACTTTACAAGTTGAATAAAGATTTACAGCTGTGTATTGATACCAGGTAGGCAAGGAGTTAGGTATGGGGAAACAAAGCAAAACTGTAGCTCTATATTGATAACTGTGTCTGAAGATCAGAATATGCCCAGTTGTGGTTAAATATCCTTGAAGATGCAGTTAGATGATTTCTAATGTATCATGCATGCATATAAAACAAAAAGAATCTGGAACCTCAAAACATCTGACATCATTATATCACATTGTGTTTTGATGTCCCTCCCCTTTGTGGGGACCATGGGAGGAAGTATTGTAAAATATTTGCTAAATAAACTTCTGCCCACACTGTCTATGTCTCTTGACTGAATTATTTTTTCTCAAGAAGACAAGAACTGAGACACCCCCATAACATTGCTAGATTATTTCACGTTTTTAGGAAAGAAATTAACAAAGGGTGTAGGAAGAAGTGTTGGAATGGAGATGTAAAATATTACATATTGTGGCTAAAGAACGTTTCACTGAAAAACGTGAGAAAATGAATTTTCCTTGAAAACATGAAAAAATAAAGAGACTAGTCATTTATAGATCTAAGGGCTATTTGTATACATTTATACAAACAGTCATTTATGCATTATCTTCTGGAAAGATGAAACAGAAAATGTTCCACTTTTAATTATTTATAATTTATTCATTTTGTCTCCCAACTGTACCCCCTCCCAATTTCACCCTCCCTCCTTCTTCTCCTCCCTTGCCCATGCTCAATTCCACTGATAGGGGAGGACCTCCTCTCATTCCATCTGACCCTAGCCTATCAGGTCTCATCAGGGCTCACTTCATTGTCTTCCTCTGTGGCCTGGTAAGGTTGTTCCTACCTTAGGGGGAGGTGATCAAAGAGCCAGCCACTGAGTTCATGTCAAAGAAAACCCCTGTTCCCATTACTAAGGAACCCATTTGGATACTGAGCTGCCATGGGCTACATCTTTGCAGGAGTTCTAGGTTCTCTCTAGGCATGGTCCTTGGTTGGAGTATCAGTCTCAAAAAATACCCCTGTGCCCACTTTTTTAGGCTTTTCTTCAGGAGATCTTGTCCCCTCCACGTGTTCCTCACATCTTTCATAAGATTCCCTGCACTCTGCCGAAAGTTTGGCTATGAGTCTCAACATCTGCTTCAATACCCTACTGGGTAGAGTCTTTCAGAGGCCTTCTGTGGTAGGGGCCTGTAATGTTCCCAGTTTTCTCCCTCTACCAATGTCTATCCTATTGGCCTTTTTGAATGAGGATTGAGCATCTTACCCAGGATCCTCCTTCTTGATTAGCTTCTTCAGGTGTACAGATTTTAGTATATTTATCCTATATCATATGTCTAATATCCACTTAAAAGTGAGTATATGTCATGTGTGTCTTTCTGCTTCTGGGATACCTCACTCAGGATAATCCTTTCTAGGTCCCACCATTTGCCTGAAATTTTCATGAGTTCCTTGTTTTTAATTGCTGAGTAGTACTCCATTGTGTAAATATACCACAATTTCTTTATCAGTTCTTCAGTTGAGGAACATCTGGGTGGTTTCCAGAGTCTGCCTATTACGAATAAAGCTACTATGAACATGATTGAGCAAATGTCCTTTTTATATACTTGAGCATATTTTGGATATGTGCCTAGGACAGTTATAACTGGATCTTGAGGTAGCACTATTCCTAATTGTCTCAGAAAGCACCAGATAGATTTCCAAAGTGGTTGTACAAGTTTACGTCTCCACCAGCAAATGGAGGAGAGTTTCCCTTTCTCCACATCCTCTCCAGCATGTGTTCTCACTTGAGTTTTTGATCTTAGCCATTCTGATGGGTATAAGGTGAAATCTCAGTGTTGTTTTAATTTGCATTCCCCTGATGACTAAAGAGGATGAACATTTCTTTAAGTGTTTCTCTGCCATTCTATATTCCTCTATTGAGAATTCTCTGTTTAGCTCTGTTCCCCCATTTTTTAATTGGATTACTTGATTTGCTGCTTTTCAGCTTCTTTAATTCTTTATATATACTGGATATCAGCCTTCTGTCAGATACAGGGTTGGTGAAGCTACTTTCCCAATCTGTAGACAGTCATTTTGTTTTGATGACGGTGTCCTTTGCTTTACAGAAACTTTTCAGTTTCATGAGGTCCCATTTATTGATTGTTGCTCTTAGAGCCCGTGCTGTTGGTGTTCTATTCAGGAAGTTGTATCTTGTGCAAATGAGTTCCAGACTCTTTCTCCACTTTTTCTTCTAACAGATTTAGTGTGTCTGGGTTTATGTTGAGTTCTTTGATCCACTTGGATTTAGTATTGTGCGTGGTGATAAATATGGATCTATTTGCATTTTTCTACATGTAGACATCCAGTTAGACTAGCACCATTCTTGAAGATGCTGTCTTTTCTCCATTGTGTGGTTTTGGCTTCTTTGTCAAAAAGCAAGTATCCATAGGTGTATGGGTGTATTTCTTGATCTTCTATTCGAATCCATTAATCCACCATTCTGTTTCTATGCCAATACCATGCAGTGTTTTCTTTTTACTATTCTTTTTACTACATCTCAAGATGTAGTACATCTTGAGATCAGGGATGGAGATAACTCCAGAAGATCTGTTGTTGTACAGGATTGTTTTAACAATTCTGGATTTTTTATTTTTCCATATGAAGTTGAAAATTTTTCTTTCAATTTATTTATAGAATTGTGTTGGTATTTTGATGGCAATTGCATTGAATCTGTAGAACTGCTTTTGGCAGGATGGTCATTTTCACAATGTTAATCCTACCAATCCATGAGCATGGGAGATCGTTCCATCTTCTGATATCTTCTTCGATTTCTTTCTTCAGAGACTTGAAGTTTTTTTCCAACAGGTCTTTCACTTGCTTGGTTAGAGTCACACCAAGGTACTTTATGTTATTAGTGGCTATTGTGAAAGGTGTATTTTCCCTAATTTCTTTCTCAGCCCTTTTGTCTTTCATCTACAGGAGGGCTACTTTTTTTTTTAGTTAATTATGCTTCTAGCCACTTTGCTGAAGGTGTTTATCAGCTGCAGAAGTTCTCTGGTTGACTTTTGGGGGTGGCTCATGTATACTATCATATCATCTGCAAACAGTGATACTTTGACTTCTTCTTTTCCATTTTGTATCCTATTCGTCTCCTTTAGTTGTCTTATTGCTCTAGCTAGGACTTCAAGTACTTTGTTGAAGACATATGTAGAGAGTGAGCAGCCTTGCCGTGTGCTTGATTTCAGTGAGTTTGATTTAAGTTTCTCTCCATTTAGTTTGATGTTGGCTATAGGCTTGCTGTATACTGCCTTTACTATGCTTTGGTAAGTGCCTTGTATCCCTGATTTCTCCAAGACTTTAAACATGAATGGGCATTGGATTTTGTTAAATGCTTTTTTGTTATCTAAAGTGATTATATTGTGGGATTTTTTTTTCCTTTCAGTTTGTTCATATGGTGGATTACTTTGATAGATTTCCATATGTTGAACCACCCCTGCATGCCTGGGATGAAGCCTACTTGGTAATGGTGGATGATAACTTTTATGTGTTCTTGGATTTTTCATAAGAGAGATAGTTCTGAAATTCTCTTTTTTTTGTTGTTGGGTCTTTTGTGGTTTAGGTATCAAGGTGACTGTGGCTCACAGAATGAGTTTGGTACTGTTCTTATGTTTCTACTTTGTGGAATAGTTTAAAGAGAATTGGAGTTAGCTCTTTTTGAAGGTCTGGTAGAATTCTGAGCTAAAACCCACTGGCCCTGTGCTTTTTTTTGGAAGGGAGATTTTTGATGACTGCATCTATTTCCTTGGGGAATATAGGACTTTTTTATTAATTACACTTTATTCAATTTGTATCCCCCCATAAGCCCCTCCCTCTTCCCCTCTCGATCCCACCCTCCCTCCCCCTTCTTCACACATGCCCCTCCGCAAGTCCACTGATAGGGGAGGTCCTCCTCTCCTTCCTTCTGATCTTAGTCTATCAGATCACATCAGAAGTGGCTGCATTGTCATCTTCTGTGGCCTGGTAAGGCTGCTCCCCCCTCAGGGGGAGGTGATCAAAGAGCAGGCCGATCAGATTATGTCAGAGGCAGTCCCTCTTCCCATTACTATGTAACACACTTATACACTAACCCGCCATGGGCTACATCTGGCAGGGGTTCTAGGTTATCTCCATGCATGGTACTTGGTTGGAGTATGAGTCTCTGGAAAGACCCCTGTGTTCAAATTTTCTGGTTCTGTTGCTCTCCTTGTGGAGTTCCTGTCCTCTCCAGATCTTACTATTTCCCACTTCTTACATAAGATTCCATGCACTCTGCCCAACAGTTGGCCATAAGTCTCAGCATCTGCTTTGATAGTCTGCAGGGCAGAGCATTTCAGAGGCCCTCTGTGGCAGGTTCCAAGCTTGTTCCCTGTTTTCTTCATCTTCTGATGTCTTTCCTCTTTGCCCTCCAGGATGGGATTGAGCATTTCAGTCAGGGTCCTCTCTCTTGATTAGTTTCTTTAGATGTACAGATTTCAGTAGGTTTAGCCTATATTACATGTCTATATAAGTGAGTATATACTATGTGTGCCTTTCTGCTTTTGGGAGAGCTCGATCAGGATGATGCTTTCCAGGTACCACCTGCAAAGTTCATGATTTTCTTATTTTTCATTGCTGAGTAATATTCCATTGTATGGATGTACCACAATTTCTGCAACCCTCTTCAGTTGAGGGGCATCTGGGCTGTTTCTACCTTCTGGCTGTTACAAAGACTTGTATGAAAAAAATTTCAAGTCTCTGAAGAAAAAATTAGAAGAAGATATGAGAAGATGGAAAGATCTCCCATGCTTATGGCTTGGCAGGATTAACATAGTAAAAATGGCCATCTCACCAAAAGCAATCTACAGATTCATTGCAATTCCCAACACAATTCTTTACAGACCTGGAAAGAAAAATTCTCAACTTCGTATGAAATAACAAGAAACCCAGAATTGCTAAAACAATCCTCTACAATAAAAGATCTTCTGGAGGTATCTCCATTCCTGATCTTAGGCTGTACTATAGAGCAACAGTAATAAAACCTACATGGTACTAGCATAGAAACAGAATGGTGGATCAATGGAACTGAACAGAAGACCCAGAAATAAACCCACAAACTTATGGACACATGATCTTTGACAAAGATGCCAAAACCATACAATGGAAAAAAGATAGCATCCTCAAAAATGGTGCTGGTCTAACTGGATGTCTACATGTAGAAAAATGCAAATAGATCCATACTTATCATCCTGCACAAAACTAAAGTCCAAGTGGATCAAAGACCTCAATATAAAACCAGATACTCTTAATCTGTTAGAAGAAAAAGTGGGGAACAGCCTAGAACTCATTGGCACAGGAGACAACTTCCTGAACAGAACAGCAACAGCACAGGCTCTAAGAGCAACAATCAATAAATGGGACATCATGAAACTGAAAAGCTTCTGTAAAGCAAAGGACAATGTCATCAAAACAAAACGACAGCCTACAGATTGGGAAAGAATCTTCACCAACCCTGTATCTGACAGAGGGCTAATATCTAAAGAACTAAAGAAGCTGAAAAGCAGCAAATCAAGTAATCCAATTAAAAAATGGGGAACAGAGCTAAACATAATTCTCTGTAGAGGAATATAGAATGGCAGAGAAACACTTAAAGAAATGCTCAGCTTCATTAGCCATTAGGGAAATGCAAATCAAAACAATCCTGAGATTTCACCTTACACCCATCAGAATGGCCAAGATGAAAAATTCGAGTGACAACACATGCTGGAGAGGCTGTGGAGAAAGAGGAACCCTCCTCCACTGCTGGTGGGAATGTAAACTTGTACAACCACTCTGAAAATCAATCTGGCAATTTCTCAGACAAATAGGATATAGGACTTTTTAATCTATTTACTGATCTTGATTTAATTTTGGTAAGTGGAATCTATCAAGAAAATTGTCCATTTCATTTACATTTTCAAATTTTGTGGCATATAGTCTTTTGTAGTAAGACCTAATGATTGTTTGGATTTTCCCAGTGTCTGTTGCTATATCCCCTTTTTATTTTTTATTTTGCTGATTTGGATAGTTTCTCTCTGCCTTTTAGTTAGTTTGGCAAAGGGTTTGCCTGCCTTGTTGATTTTCTCAAAGAACCAGCTCTTGGTTTCATTGATTCTTTGAATTGTTTTCTTTGTTTCTAATTCACTGATTTCCACTCTGAGTTTGATTTTTTTTTCCAGTCGTCTACTCCTCTTGTGTGTGTCTGCATCTATTTTTTTTCCCTAAGGCTTTTATGTTTGCCATTAAGTTGCTTGTATGAGATGTCTCCAACTTCTTTCTAGAGATACTTTGTGCTATGAACTTTCCTGTTAGCACTGCTTTCACTGTGTCACATAAGTTTGGGTAACTTGTGCCTTCATTTTTATTGACTTTTAGGAAGTCTCTAATTTCTTTTTTCATTTCTTCCCTGACCCAGGTTTCATTGAGTAGAGCGTTGTTTAGCTTTAATGTGTATGCAGGCTTTTTGTTATTTCTATGTTGAGGTCTAGATTTATTCAATGGCAGTGTGATAGGATACAGGGATTATTTTGATCCTCTTGTATCTATTGAGGCTTGCTTTGTGTTTGACTTTATGGTCAATCTTTGAGAAGGTTCCATGAGGTGGTGAAAAGAAGATGTACTCTTTTGTGTTTTGGTGAAAAGTTCTGTAGACATCTATTAGGTTCATTTGATTGAGGACCTCTGTAAGTGTCCTTATTTCCCTATTTAGCTTCTGTCTAGATGATCTGTCACTTGGTGAGAGTAAATTGTTGAAGTCTCCCACTAATAAGGTGTTGGGATCAATGTGTGATTTAAGCTTTAATAATGTTTCATTTACAAGTGCAGGTGCTCTTGTATTCGGGGCATAGATGTTCAGGATTGTGATGTCCTCCTGGTGAACTTTTTCTTTGATGAGAATGAAGTGCCCCTCTTCATCTTTTAGCTACTCCAGCTTGTTTTCTGGGTCTCTTTGCCTGAAAAACCGTTTTCCAGCCCTTTACTCTGAGGTATTGTCTGTTATTGTTGCAAAGGAGTGTTTTTTGGATGCAGCAGAATGTTGAATCCTGTTTCTGCAACCATTGTGTTAGTCTACGTCTTTTTATTGGAGAGCTCAGTCCATTGATGTTGATAGATACTAGTGACCAAATAATGTCAATTCCTTTTATTGTGGATTTGGTGATGTTACTGTGTTTCTATGCTTGTTTCCTTTTAATTTTTTTGTTGTGAGGTTATCTAAGTCCTGTGTATTTTTTGGTGTAGTTGATTTCATTAGATTGGAATTTTCCTTCTAGTATCTTCTGTAAGGCTGTGTTGCTGTGTAGACATTGTTTAAGTTTATTTTTGTCATGGGATATTTTATTTCTCCATCTATGCTGTGTATAAGAGTCTAGGTTGGCATCTCTGGTCCCTTAAAGTCTGCATGACATCTCTCCAGGCCCTTCTAGCTTTCATTGTTTTTATTGAGAAGTCTGGTGTGATTCTGAAAGGTCTACCTTTATATGTTACTTGGCCTTTTCCCTTGTTGCTTTTAATATTTTGTTGTTGTTGTTCTCTAGGTTTACTGTTTTGACTATTATGTGATGTGAGGAGTCCAAGATGGCGGCAACCAGTGTGCACCATAATTGAGGGTTAAAAGATCTGAAACTCTGAAATTGGTGAGTGGAGGGGCAGCTGAAGCCAGACCATCACCATTGAGGCTTCCTGTGCAAGAGGGGACAACCCGTGGGCTGGGCCAGTTTGGATCCAATTCACCTATGGACATCTCCAGAGACTGAGAGTGGAGAATATTCAACCTCCCTGTCCTTCCCCTTGCCCCTAGCATGGGCCTCCCAGCTCAGTGGAGGCAGCAGTAATTGCCCCAAACACAAGCCTCTGTGCTCCTTTACTGAGACAACAGAGTTGGCAGCATTATGGGCCTCCCAAGTCCTTTGGCTGCGGTGGGAGGCTGTACACACCTACCAGGTCTGCAGCTGTGGCTGGAGGCAGCTAGCTAGGCTTAGCACAAGCCTCTGTGCTTGGTGACTTTGATGGCAGAGGCGGCTGCCCCAAGTACGTGTCTCTCTGCCCAGTGGCCAAACATTGGACACCACTGAGGTGATGGATCTCCCACACTTTCATTTGCCCCTACAGGTCCAAATCTGAGAGTAGAGAACAGAGGGAACCCCTGTGCTTTCCAATCAGTCCTGCTAGCAAGTGAGTGCTCCTTCAAGTAAGTGCATGCAGAACCCCAGATCCAGGGTCCCTCTAAGCTACCAGCCAGACATCAGATCCCTCCATCCCACACACCCACTGTGGACAACATAGAGATCCTTGTGACAGTGTTCTCAACATTGAAGCTCCTGTTTGTGGGTCTCCCAGTGGAGTCCAGGGAAACAATTCCTGGAGCCCAGACAGATCTGAATAAAGGGAAGACAGTACAACAGGCCTGTAAGCCACTGAGGCTTTCAGGGTACCTGCACATGCACATTGTTCCCACAAAACAGGGCCAGCAGCCCCTCCCCCACTTATGCTCCACTTTTCCAGGCATCTACATGCTCTAACACCCTGTCCTTCAAGGCACACTTCCACGCACCTGCCCATGCTTGCACACATGCACCTGTGATCTTCCTCCCTTTGCTATAGCTGAAACACCAACACCCACTCTCAAACTTGTGGACATCTCTCATCTTCCTGAAGAAAACTCCAGACACCAGAGACAGACGGATCCAATCTGAAGTACAGACTCCAGGAACAAACAGACAATGTTACAGTTAAGCAGATGGCTAGAGTTCAGCATAAGAACACATCCAACAAAAATCAAGACATCATGGCTTCACCAGCAACCTCCAAAATAAATGGATATTTTAATTCTTTGGAAACACAGGAAAATGATCTCGAATCTATGCTTATCCAGTCATTAGAAACACATAAAGAGGAAAGGATCAAAGCTCTCAAAGAAATACAGGCAAATACAGCCAAAAAAATAGAGGCACCGGTAGAGGCACAAGTAGTGACATATAGAGAAGGAATAAACAAACAAACAAAAAAAAGAGGCCATCATGGAAAGACAGGAATCCACATTCAAACAGCTGAAGGAAATGGTGCAAGACAAGAAAACAGAATTAGAATCAATAAAGAAAACAGAAACAGAGAAAACCCTGGAGCTGGAGAACTTGGAGAAAAGATCAGGAACCACAAAGGTAAGCATCACTAACAGAATACAAGAGATGGAAGAAAGAATCTCAGACACTGAAGATATAATTGCAGAAATTTATACATCTCTCAAAGAAAAAGTAAAATCAGAAAAGCCCCAAACACAAAACATCCAAGAAACCAAGGATGCCATGAAAAGATGAAATCTAATAATAAGAATAGATGAAAAAGATTTCAGGATCCAGAATATATTTTCAAGAAAGTCAGAGAAGAAAATTTTCCCAACTTAAAGAAAGAGATGCCCTTAAACATAGGCATATAGAACACCAAATAGTCTAGAGCAGAAAAGATACTCCTCACATCACATTATAATATAATAAATAATAATATAATATAATATAATATAATATAATATAATATAATATAATATAATATAATATAATATAATATAATATAATATAATATAATATAATATAATATAATATAATATAATATAATATAATATAATATAATATAATATAATATAATATAATATAATATAATATAATATAATATAATATAATATAATATAATATAATATAATATAATATAATA
>NW_026596396.1:955336-966447 GCF_907164565.1 Psammomys obesus | reverse complement strand
TATTGTATAATATAATATAATATAATATAATATAATATAATATAATATAATATAATATAATATAATATAATATAATATAATATAATATAATATAATATAATATAATATAATATAATATAATATAATACAATACAATACAATACAATACAATACAATACAATACAATACAATACACTAAAACCACTAAATACATAAATAATACACAAAACACTAAATTCACAGAACAAAGAAAAAATATTAAAAGTGGCAAGGGAAAAAGGCCAAGTAACATATGAAGGTAGACCTATCAGAAGCACACCAGACTTCTCAACAGAAACTATGAAAACCAGAAGGGCCTGGGCAGATGTTATGCAGACTCTAGGAGACCACAGATGTCAACCCAGACTACTATGCCCAGCAATGCTCCACTTTTTTATTGAGCAAAAGAGGAAGCTACTGGAGGTTTGGGGACTTATTTATTTATTTATTGTAGTACTGGGGATTGAACCAAGAGCCTATTATATCCCAACAAGTGCTCTACTACTGAGATATATCTCCAGTTCTGATGTTTTAATTTTACTTATTTGTTTTTTTAAATTGTATTTTATTTATATATTTATTTATTACAATTTTTTCACTTTGTATCCCCACTACAGTCTCCTCCCTCATCTCCTCCAAGTCCAACCCACTCTCCTTCTTCTCCCCCTCTGCCCTTTCCCTAGTCCTCTGATAGGGGAGGACCCCCTCCCCTTCTATCTGACCCTATCTTATCAGGTCTCGTCAAGGTTGGCTGCATCATCTTCCTCTGTGGCTTAGCAAGGCTGCACCCCACCCCAGGGGGGAGGTAATCAAAGAGATGGCCACTGAATTGTTTGCTTATTTATTTACTTATTTGGGGGGGGGCACATGCCATGACATATATATGGAAGTCAGAGAACAATTGACAGGCGTCCAAACATGCACAGCTTTGTAACTGATCTGACTAGAGTGACAGGAAATGAAGAAACAAAAGAAAGATGGGAGTGGGTGGGTCATGGGCACAGATGGAAATGAAGCAGCAGCTAGGAAACTCAATATGCTTTTGCTTATTATGTACAACGGAACAAGAAGGTGGTTTAGCTACTCTAGATAGCAGAACTCTGTAAAGGAGTAGTTTCAGGCTGCAGTCATCTTGGATGAGGAAGTTGTTTATACTTTCTGCACTTACCGTGAACAGCTGTATTCAGTCCTGGGGAGGACTTCGTTATTAACTTGAATGTGGACCAGGGAAGGTCTTACCAACCCCTTATGCTCTGAGGCAGTGGTGTGCTTGACATGTTCGTGTTCGTGTCATGAGTGATTGATCACTCATACAGGGTTACATTGCCCCCACACAGAGGAGTTATTTCTTTCTTTCTACCATGTGGACTCTGGGGCTAAAACTCAGATAAGGCTTAACAAGAAGTGCTTTTGTCTGCTGAGCCATCTTAACAGCCCTGTGATAGATATTTTTAAAGGAACATTTTGGCTGTTCTATGGAGAAAAAATAAAAGACTAAAGAAAACCAAGGACAGGGGCTGGATAAATGGTTCAACATTTAAGAGAGTTTGATGCTCTTCCAGAGGACCAGAGTTCAGTTCCCAGATGTTGTGAGGTTGACTTTTTCTGAGGAGGCACAACAAAGAATCTCTCTCTCTTTCTTTCTCTGTCTTCCTCTCTCTCTCTCTCTCTCTCTCTCTCTCTCTCTCTCTCTCTCTCTCTCTCACACACACACACACACACACACACACACACACACACACACACAACACTACTAAGTCTAGAGAGATAATCCAGGGCAGACTGAAGTAATGATTGCAGCACACTCCGACTTTACAAACTGCATAGTGGTTTTTGGAGGATTAGTGACAGGACTGTGGCTATGTGGTTACTAGCAAAATGACTCAGAAAAGCAGCTGCACCACTGACAAGCCCACCCCAACACAGGCAAAGACTAACTAAAGCTACCCCAGAGCTCTTTGTATGATTGGCAGGCAGTCCATAGGTCTGAAAAATCTTTTTTCTCTAAACTCTGCTGGCCATTCTTCTTCCTCAGCAGTGCTTTACTCCTTTTATAAATATGGGAAGAAATCTTTAAGAATCCCAAAAGTTTCCATTTTCTGGTATATTTGATGTATTGTGTATTTCAGGAATTTCATGAGCACCCCCCTGCCCCTCCTACCTAGAGGGAAAGTTCCAATTAGGAGAAAACTGCTGTAGAAATACTACCACCTACATCTAAATCTGCCCTCTCAAAATGGGCTACAGCAGCAGCTCTAGATGATCTCATGCTCTCTTCTAGCCTTTATGGGTGTACACACACACACACACACACACACACACACACACACACACACCCCACATGCACATAAGTAAAAACAAAATCAAGAAAATGAAGCAGCAGCTCAGAAACAAAGAATCTAGTTAACAGGTTTTTGCAATCATTCAAGCAAAGGTAATTTGTGGTAGCTTGTATCAAAGTAATATCCGCTAATTAGCATGGTGAAAAAATGCTTGCATTCTGGTGTAAAAGGAACTTTTATTCACCTGTTTAAAATGTACTCTCGGAGGCTTACTGCCTTCTTCTACTAACCTAGGCCTAGTCCTGGAAGTTTCTAGCCTCTGTACAATCTAACCTAGGCCTAGAACATTTTCAGACTCTTGACACTTACTGCTGAATAAGCTCACCCTTTCTAGCTCTTTCTGAGCTCATAGCTGGCTGGTTCAACTCAGCTGTTCCGGTTCAAACTCCTCTCCGAGCTGACCTATTCAGCCTGGCTTCTCTCTCAGCCTCTGAATTGCTCTACTTGCCTCAAACTAACTCCAGCAATCTTTTCCAATCTTCTGTTTCCTTCTCATTCTCTGACTTGTTCTGTCTTCACCTATGTCTAGGTTGTTCTCTCATTCAACCTCTCTATGTAAAATTCTCCTGGTAAAAAAAACTGCCTCCTCTCCCTCTCATTCTCTGTTTTGCCCCTTAAGTAGTTCCCCTTTCCTCTCTTCTCGTGAGAGTCTGGAATATCTTATTCTGTCAAATCTTCCTGTGATTTGTCACTTTATCTGCCATTCGATTAAACATCACTTTCAAACATGGGCACTTCCTTTAACAAACTAACTTTACCTTCATTGTTTGGGATTAAAGGCCTGTACCATCACTCCTGCACATAAGCTTTTCTTTACCTGAAACTTGTTCTATACCAGGCAGCCTTGAACTCAGATATGCTTGCCTCTGTCTCCCAGATAACAGGCATGTTTATATTCCATCTGGATGACACAGACCTAGAAGGTCTTTGGATGTGATCTCATGCCAGAACAGCGATGCTCTAATTAAAATTAAAATTCCTCTACATTCTGGATAAACTCTTCAAAGGCAGAACCATCAGGACTTGCCAGAAAACTAGAGGCATAAAGTAATATTAAGAGTGAAACAAACAAGTACAAAAATATAACTCCCTCTGTAACTACAGTAAAATCTCAAATTTCTGTCTGTTTTAATTCTGGTTTTCTGGAGAAAAAGAACTGAACCTGGTAGGGATATATATACACAGATGCTCAGAATCACCTAGGAGACAAGTCTCTGGCAGATAAGGGAATATCTAGATTATGTTAGTTTACGTGAATTACAGAATTGTCTAGGTTAGACTGATTGAAACGGAAAAGACCTACCCTGAATGTGGGTAGCGCCATCCCTTAGGCTTGAGTCCCAATCTACACAAAAGGAGAAAGCTAGCCAGTCAAGCAGGAGCATCCATCGCTCTCTGCTTCCTAGCTGTGAACATCACGTGACCAGCTGCTGCCTGATCCTATCACCATATTCTCCCTGCCATGAGGAAGTGTATTTACCTAGAACTGTAAGTCAAAGTAAACCTTTACTCCTCTAAATTACTTTTGTTAGAGTATTTTTATCACAGCACAGGAAAAATTGTTAATACAGGGACCCTGAGAGCATTTAGCATGTAACATATTTTAGTGGAAAGATTCAAGCAAAAATTCTGTAGCAAGCCTCTGAATAGCCCTATAAGAAGCATCCCATAAGATATATAGCTACTTGACTGGCTAGATTCTTATAGCTCGTGACATGCCTTTATAATAATTTTAGCCAATTCATAAGTTTTGAACATTATCATTTAAACACTATTTCACCAAAGGTTAAAAAAAAGTGCTTCTGATTCTCATTATTTCATAATTTCTCTGGTGCTTTATATATAACTTAAGTGGAGTATGAGATTCTTCAAATAACTTAGCCACAAAATGTAAATCCATAACTAAAACACCAGATGTTAACCAAACTCTCTTAGGATTTGGGATGTTGATTAACACTAACCAGATACATTTATACACTATAGACATAAAACAGCCTCTGTGTACATGTATCCTGTTGCATTCTCTTTGCTAAAATGTTTAAATACAAGATTAAATTTGGTTGGCATCCTAGTTGGCTTCCTATTGCTATGATAAACACCACCAAAAACAATGTGGGGGAGGAAAGTTTTATTTGACTTATACATCCTGATGACCATCATTGAGGGAAGTCAGGGCAGGAATTTGAGGCAATAATTGGAACAGAGGCCATGGAAGAACTTTGCTCATTGCTTTGCTCCCACGGCTTGCTCAGTTTGCTTATGTATACAGTGCAGGACCACCCGCCCAGGGATGGCACCCACTGATAGTGGTATGAGCTGTGGTACACCAATCATTAATCAAGAAAATGACCCTAAACATATTGGCTCACAGGCCAATATCATAGGCACACTTTCTCAACGGAAGTTCCCTCTTCCCAGATGACCCTAATTTGTATCAAATTGATAAAAACAAACAACAAAAAGTTGCCTTCAGCTCTGAGGACAATAAGCAATCAGGTTCTGTGAACTTTGAGAGATTTTCTGGGTTTTGCAACCAAGGGCCTTAGATTCTTGTTGGGAGAGCATTTGCTAGGCAGGCCTAAATTCCCTTCTTTGTGCCTATCTAAGTTCACAGGCTCTCTGAGTGAACTTTGAAATGCTTCTTTTCCTTTCTTTTCTTTCTTTCTTTTTTTATCAGTCATTTTGAGACAGGGTCTCACTGTGTAGCTTAGGCTGGCCTAGAACTTGTAATCCTCCTTCCTCAGCCTCCTGAGTTCTGGGTTTATAGGATGAGCTAGCATGCTTGGCTCAAATGCTCTTTCTCTGCACCAGTATCCCACCTCAACCCTCTGCCTATCAGGATCAGGAACTGTTTGACTATTGCATTTGGAAGACCTAGAATGAACACCACCAGGGCAGGTGGGCAGCATTCCTCAAGTACCTCTGGTCTGATATTTAGCTTTGTTACCATGGCAGGAATGAGAACCTCCCTAGAAAGCAGCAGTTGGAGTGTATGAATAGTTTCCCTGACTACTTTCATTCTGTTCTGCTGCTCAAAGACTGGCCTATCAGGAGTTAAACAATAACATCCTATGGTTTCATCTATCGGCAGTGGGATGTCTTTGAGCTTAGGACTGAAAAGAGGTTCTTGTTTGTTTGTTTGTTTGTTTGTTTGTTTGTTTGTTTCTGTTTTGTTTTTTCAAGACAGAATTTCTTTCTGGGGCCTTGGCTGTCCTGAAACTCACTCTATAGACCTGGCTGGCCTCAGATTTATAGAGATCTGCCTGTCTCTGCCTCCCAAGTGCTGGGATTAAGGCATGTGTCACCACCCACTGGATGAGGAGAGGTTCTTTATGTTTGTCTTATATCCCTCCTCATTTTCATTTACTTCTCCTTTTTCCTCTCTTTCTCTGTTGCCCATGTTGACAGTACATTCAAATTAGTTGGACTCTTTCCATTTGGCTATCTGAGCATGCTCTGCCAAGAGTCTAGATCACATACATTTCCAACATTGTGTACCTGAGCATGATGACTCAAAGCTATCTATCCTTCAGGGAGGCAGTTTAAGAAGACCTTAAAAGCTTGATGTCCCCTTTGCCTATATACATCCTGGGGGGTGAGGGGCAGAGGGAACAACCCAAGGAAAGATGCAAAGATGAAAAAAATAATTGTTTCCTTCATCTTGCTAACCACAAGGCAAGAGAGCACAATCCAGGCCCAAGAACTGTACTTTCTGGGCATGCTAGGAAAGCTGTGGTTTTTTTTGGAACCATTTCTACTTGCCTGTTTCAAGCATAAGCAGTTCACAGCTTTCCTCTAGCACGTTATGGGCATAGAGAAGGCAGAAGGCTGGGGAAACTGCCATTGCTAAGGGAGGACGAGAAAGGCATTCGTCTTTGCTGCTTTTGAGCTGGAGAATTATCCAATCCTACGTTTTATTTGTCCTTTTTCTTAAATTATACAATTTAAAAAATAAATGTTCCCTTTTTAAAAAACTTAAAATTACATCTATTTATTTGTGTGTGGTGGGGGGAGTAGAGCATTTGTGAAAGTCACAGGATACTTTGCCAGAGTTGGTTCTTTCCTTCCAGTATGTGGGTCCTAAGAATCAGAGATCTTCAGGCTTGGCCACAAGCTCATTTACCCACTGAGCCATCTCTCCAGCCCTGTATCTGTTGTTGTTCCTTATTTTTGTTAACTGGATATGGAAAGCTATGAACACCTTTTTGTCATCTCTCTCGTCTTATGTACTTTATTAGGTCTTTTCCAGTGGAACAGTCTACCCTCAAATTTTAACCATGTCTATTTCCTTTTTTGTTTGTTTGTTTACTTTTCAAGACAAGACAGGCTTTCTCTGTATAACCATGGCTGCTGTCTACTCACTTTGTAGACCAGGCTGGCCTTGATCTCACAGAAATCAACCTGGCTCTGCCTCACAGAGTGCTGAGATCACAGGCATGTACCACCATGCCCAACTTATTTCCTTTCTTTCTTTTGCACTTCTCTTTAGGCCCCAGGTACCAATGTTGCTCCAAAGGCCCAGTGTCATGCCTATCATCCCACTTAATATTTAAGCAGTTTCCGGAGACTCGGATGTTCTTGGGCCTTCTGGCCTCTGAGTTGGGCCCTAACCCTCTGACAGGCTTTCACTGAATTCTCCTGCTATGGAAAAAAATGTTGCTCCTATTTTCTCAGTTCCTTCCTGTAAATGAGCCAACAATTTAAGACTTCCAAGCTTATTACTTGCTCTATCCAAACTTGCTCTGAAGATGCCCAAATGCCCTCTAGTCTGAGACTTATACCCAATTCCAGAACACTAAAAGCTTAGCCATTAGGAGCACAGTTCCCTCTGGCCTGGCTACATTGACCAATTCTAAGGCTGACTATTAGGAATTTCTCTATCCATATATGTTTTCAGTTTTGCAAAATATTTCCCTATTCATTGTGTTATTACTTTGTCCCAGTAGTTCTGTGAAATGATAGCCCAAGCTTGTTCCTGCGTAACTAGAGTCTAAGGAGTATAGTGACCAGTCCATTCTGCAATCATTGTGACAGAAAGTATCGAGCATGTTCCCATCTGATACCATTCTTCAGTTTCATGATTATATTAGAGATTAATATTGATTTTAGTTAATAAAATTTCTGGTGTGAGGGGTGGCCAAGATGGCTCAAAAGGTAAAGGTGTTTGCCATCAGACCTGACAACCTGAGTTTAATCCCCAAGACCCACATGGTGGAATGAGAGAATTAACTCCTACAAGTTGTCCTCTGACCTCTACACATTCACTGTGGTAAGCCCTTACTTTACATAAATAAAAAATTAAATTAAAAATGTATAGTGTTACATTCTGATTCCCAAAGCAGGATTTTTTACCCTTTCTTCATTTTTACTAGTTCTCTGAAATTTTTGTGAAATGTATTTTAATCATATTGACCCCTAGCTCCTTTTAGATCCACCTCTCCTTCCCTCCCCACCTAACCTTTTTAATCAATCAAGTCCAATTTGTGCTGCCCATAAACTCTTAGAAGTATGGACTTTCACTAGAGTATGGTCAACCTACCAGGGACCAGGACCAGATCCTCAAAGAAAACTGAATAACTCTCTCTCTCTCTCTCTCTTTCTCTACCTCTCTCTTTCTTTCTCAGTATCTATTAATTGCTGATAGCTCCCCACTAAGGATGGACCTTCATGCTCATCGATCCCTCGACGTTGGGATTATTGTCTGGCTTGAGCTTGCACGGTTCTTGTGCGTGTTTGCTATCATAACTGCCATGAGTTCCTATGTGCAACTGTCATGCTGTATCTGAAAAACAGTGTTATTTTCCTGTAGTCATCTACTGCCTCTAGTTCTACAGTCATTCCGCCCCTTCTTCTGCAAAGATCTCTGATCCTTAGAAGAAGGGTATGCTCAGAGACTGAGCCACCAACCAAAGAGCATGCAGAGACTGACTAGACCACCTACACATATGTAGTAGACATGTAGTGTGATCAACATGTGGGTTCCCTGACAAGTGGAGTGAGACTGTCTCTGACGCTGTTACCTGCCACTGGATCCCCTTTCCCTAGCTGAGCTGCCTTTTTGGGTCCCAATGGGAGAGGATGCAATTAGCCCTGCTATGACTTAAGGTGCCAGAATGGGTAGGCCTTCGCTTCTCTGAGAAGAAGGATAGGGAAGTGGGGGGAGGGGTATGTGAGGGCAGGGCCAGGAGGAGAAGAGAGAGGGGGCTGGGAGCTGGCTGTAAAAAAAAATTAAATTAATAAATAAACCGGGGGGGAAAAAGGAGGGTATGTGTGATATAGATGTCCTATGCAGGACTGTTCATCCCACAGTCTTCAACTGTGGGTTGCAGGTCTCTGTGCTCATTTCTATCTACTGCAGAAAGCAGTTTCTCTGATGAGTGTTGAGAGATGTACTAAGCAAGGGATATAACAATAAGTCTTTAGGCGGCTGTTTAATATTACCTTAATTTAGCTGAATAATATTAGCATGCTTAATATAGGATATTTGAAAACATAGTATGTCTTTTAGCAATGGGGAGGCCTTAAAGATCCACCCAGCCAAGGACAGTATATCACATTGACTTCTTCAGCTCTTCTCTGAACCTCTGAGGAAAGTGTTTTGGCTACATATATATGTTAGCCCAAGGAAAGTAATTCAAGTCCCTGAAATCTACCATTTACATAAGCATCATTTCCTTCCAAACTTTTCTAATAGCATATATAATATGCTATTAGATATTTCTAATAGATATTAGATATTTCTAATAGCATATATAACAGCTACAGTAATAACTGGTAATATTTAATGATACTTATGAAGCACTGCACTAAGGAGTTTGCATTTATTATCTCATTTCAGCACTAGCAAAAACACTATGTAGCACATAGCAACAGCATTCTCCTTATTAAAACTGATGAACCAAGGCACATAACAATGAAGTGGCTTAACAAATTTTACCACAACTGACATTAGAATTTGATCACTGGAAACCTATGTCTTGAGCTATTTTTCTACCATGGGCCATGTGTGTCAGATGTGTGTTACTATTTCTACCTGCAGTAAGGTAGTCAGGTAATGTCAAATATGTCTTGAAAATACTCATTTAGCCACCTTTGCCACACACATTCCTGTTCAACAGAACTACAGAATCTTGGACATATTTTTTCCTTTAGGGAGTGGAGTAGAATCTAAAAATCAACCTCATGTTATACAAAAGGAGGAAGCTGTGAAGGAAAATTAGGGGGCGGGAGAGAATATATGCAAGTTGGAGAAAGACAGTACCAGAAGAGTAAATCACAAGAGGCCTATATCCTCCTTGACCTTACAGTTTGCTATAAACAGTTTGAATAAAAATTATCCTATCTCGTATTTATTAGAACTCCAACACTGCTGGGCTGGGTGGCTCACTCCTGTAATCCCAGCATTTGGGAGGCAGAGGGAGGTAGATCTCTGTGAGTTTGAGGCCAGACTGGTAAAAAAAAAAAAAAAAAAAAAAAAAAGTGTGTTCAGGACAGCCAAACAGAAACAGAGAAACCCTGTCTCATAAAAAAAAAAAATAAGAAGAAGGGGGCGGGGCAAGATGGCGGCACCAGGAGCACTCTCATTCTGAGGAGCAGCACAGCAGGATTGGCACAGTGACCAGCAATCAGAACTCGCGGCCATAAAACACAAGGGATTGTGTTTCACAGGTGAGAGGATACCCCACGGTGGGGGATTCAATCAGCTTTAACTCACCTGGCTAAACCGCGGAAGAGATCCCGGATCCACCAGGTGCTTGGTCGCCAGCCTAGAGCTACACGCCACCATGATCTGGTCACGGTCCCAGACTGAACTGTGGGCCCACAACATCATAGACTGGATTTCCCAGTCGAGAGATAACCCCACGGAGCAGGAAACAATTGGGACCGACCTCAGGTTACCCAGACATCCTCTGGAAAAGACTCTGGTTCGGAGGGTGCCCCAAGAGCAAGCACGGACCAAGAGCCGGGAACCCAGGCTCCTGCACGGAGCCCTGCCTGCGAGCCTGATTCGCCGCCTCAGATAGAACTGTGGGCACCAGGGCACCAGGGCACCAGACTGCGTGTCTCTGTCAGGAGGAAACCCCCAGCGGAGGGGGTCAGCAGCTCTAACGCTTAGGACACCCAGCACCAAAACACTTCCTGGACTCACGCAGACTCTAGTGCAGGCAGGAGCGCTGTGCTCTGCCGCCATTATTGAGTTCCCCTAGGGCACTGGGACACACAGCTGCATCCTCGGACCTACAAAAGCCAGAGAGCCATTACAGCAGCCCTCAGATACTGTGCCAAGGATCAACCAGTTATCCCTAGCAAGACTGTCAAAACTGTGGGAATCCCTGGTCCTTCAAGAGGGCTGCACCCACAGCGTCTGGACCACAGCAGTGCCTGCAGCCGCCATCCCAGACAGAGACACACAGCTTCTGGTCCAGAGTGAGGCACCCAGCCTACAGACCAGAGCAGTGTCCCCAGGCGCCAACTCAACCTAGGTGCACATTCTCCAGGTCCAGAGCGGAGCAATCAGCCTCTGGCCCAGAGACTTGCTGAGTGCACCTCCCACTTTCCTGGACAGAACTGTGCGCCCAGGATAACAGACGGAGTTTCCCTGTTGGGAGAAAACCCCACAGCTAGGGAATCAGCAGTTTCTTCAAGAGGACTGTACCTGGAAATTTAGTGAGCAGCAGCACACTAAATTTATAATAAGAAACCCAGCAGTGGGGCAGCTGTCTTGAGAAATTCTATGGGTAAGAGGAGATT
>NW_026596396.1:955001-955236 GCF_907164565.1 Psammomys obesus | reverse complement strand
GCCTAACATAGACCACAGCTACTACTCAGGGCTATAAACCTGAGGTGAGCAGTGGCAACTCCTGAGAAACACTGGCCATACAGTGACCATAACCAAAAAGCAGAGAAGGACTCCTTCAGGAAAAATCATCTGCCGGCCAAGGGGATAATCCCTACCACAGGACTCCAGGAAGCACAGAAACTAACAGCCAACACCTAAATCAGCCCAATGGGTAGAGGTCAGCATAAAAGCTCAA
>NW_026596396.1:940560-954991 GCF_907164565.1 Psammomys obesus | reverse complement strand
CAACACCTAAATCAGCCCAATGGGTAGAGGTCAGCATAAAAGCTCAACCAACAAAAGACAGAGAAATAGGGCATCTCCAGAACCCAGCCGTCCAGGGTCGAACAGCCCTGAACAATGCAGCATAATAGAAAATCAAGAAGATGACCTTACATCTATGTTGATGAAGAAGATAATAGAGGAAACAAATAAAATACGTAAAGAATTAGAGGAAGATAAAACCAAACAGATCATGCCTATCCATAAAGAAATGGAGGAAGATAAAGACAAGCAGATTAGGGCCATCCGTGAAGAAATACGGGAAGATGCAGCCAAACAGCTTGCAGCCTTCAGAGAAGAAATAATTAAATCACTGAAAGAAATAAAAGAGACAGAGTTGAAGGAACTAAAAGAAAAAGAGGAAAATACAAGCAGACAGGTGAAGGAAGTAAACAAAAAAACTCAAGACCTGAAGATAGAACTAGAAAAATTAAAGAAAACACAAATGGAGGAAATAATGGAGAGGAAGAATTTAGGGAAGAAAACAGGAACTACAGAGGTAAGCATAACCAACAGAATATAAGAAATGGAAGAAAGAATCTCAGGTGTAGAAGATACAATGGAAGAAATCGATGTATCTGTCAAAGAAAATGTTAAATCCAAAAAATTCCTGACACAGACTGTCCAAGAAATCCAAGACAATATGAAAAGACAAAACCTAAGAATAATAGGAATAGAGGAAAAAGAAGACTCCCTTCTCCAAGGCCCAGAAAATATTTTCAACAAAATCATTGAAGAAAATTTCCCCAAGTTAAAGGAGAAGCCAATAAGAATACATGAGGCCTACAGAACACCCAACAAATTTGACCAAAAAAGAAAATCCTCCTGCCACATAATAATCAAAACAGTAAGTATACAGAACAAAGAAAAAAATACTAAAAGCTGCAAGGGAAAAAGGCCAAGTAATATATAACGGCAAACCCATTAGAATCACACCTGACTTTTCAACAGAAACTATGAAAGCCAGAAGGGCCTGGACAGATATCATGCAGACCCTAAGAAAACACAGATGTCAACCCAGGCTACTATACCCTGCAAAACTCTCAGTCCTCATAGACGGAGAAAACAAGATATTCAATGACAAAAACAGATTTCAACAATACCTACACACAAATCCAGCATTACAGAAGACACTGGAAGGGAAAATACAACCCAAGAAAATTAGCTTCTGTCAAGAAAACACAGGAAATAATTAACCTTACTACAACAAAACAAAAAGCAACCAAGCACACACCCTTATGACCACAGCCAACATCAAAATCAAAGCATCTAACAGCCACTGGTCATTAATCTCTCTCAACATCAATGGACTCAACTTTCCAGTAAAAAGACACAGATTAACAGAATGGATACGTAAACAAAACCCAGCAATCTGTTGCATACAAGAAATACACCTAAGACACAAAGATAGACATTACCTGAGGGTAAAAGGTTGGAAGACGACTTTCCAAGCAAATGGACCCAAGAAACAAGCAGGAGTAGCCATTCTAATATCTCATAAAATAGACTTTCAACCAAAATTAATAAAAAGAGATGAGGAAGGACACTTCATACTCATCAAGGGAAAATTCCACCAGGAAGACATCACAATCCTGAACATCTATGCCCCAAATACAAGAGCACCCACATTTGTAAAAGAAACATTGATAAAATTTAAACCACAAATAGATCCCCACACATTAATAGTGGGAGACTTCAAAACCCCACTCTCAACAAAGGACAGGTCAACAAAACAGAAATTAAACAAAGAAACAATATCTCTGACAGAGGTCATGAATCAAATGGACCTCATAGACATTTACAGAACTTTACACTCAAACGCAAAAGAATTTACCTTCTTCTCAGCACTTCATGGAACCTTCTCCAAAATAGACCATATAGTTGGTCACAAAGCAAGCCTCAACAGATACAAGAAGACTGAAATAATCCCTTGTATCTTGTCTGATCACCATGGAATAAAGCTGGACTTCAACAACAACAGAAATAGCAAAAAGCCTACACACACATGGAAGCTGAACAACTTGTTACTAAATGACAGCTGGGTCAGGGAAGAAATAAAGAAAGAAACTGAAGCCTTTCTAGAACTCAATGAAAATGAAGACACAACATACCCAAACTTGTGGGACACAATGAAAGCAGTGCTAAGAGGAAAGTTCATAGCACTAAGTGCCTTCAAGAAGAAATTCGAGACAGCTCATTCAAGCAACTTAATGGCCCACTTAAAAACCCTAGAAAAAGAAGAAGCAGACACACCAAAAAGGAGTAGATGGCTGAGAATAATCAAACTCAGGGCTGAAATCAATCAATTAGAAACAAATAAAACAATTCAAAGAATCAATGAAACCAAGAGCTGGCTCTTTGAGAAAATCAAGAAGATCGACAAACCCTTAGCCAAGCTAATTAAAAGGCAGAGAGACACCACCGAAATCAACAAAATCAGAAATGAAAAGGGGGACATAACTACAGACACTGAGGAAATCCAAACAATCATTAGGACTTACTTCAAAAGTCTATACTCAACAAAATTTGAAAATCTAAATGAAATGGACAATTTTCTTGATCGATTTGACTTACCAAAGCTGAATCAGGACCAAGTAAATCAATTAAATAGTCCTATATCCCCCAAAGAAATAGAAGCAGTCATCAAAAGTCTCCCATCCAAAAAAAGCCCAGGACCAGATGGCTTCAGCGCAGAATTCTACCAGACCTTCAAATAAGAGCTAACTCCAATTCTCTTCAAACTATTCCACAAAATAGAAACAGAAGGAACATTACCAAACTCATTCTATGAAGCCACAATCACTTTGGTACCTAAACCTCACAAAGACTCAACAAAGAAAGAGAATTTCAGGCCAATCTCCCTCATGAACATTGATGCAAAAATACTTAACAAAATACTTGCAAACCGGATCCAAGAACACATCAAAGATATTATCAACTATGACCAAGTAGGCTTCATCCCAGGTATGCAGGGGTGGTTCAATATACGGAAATCCATCAATGTGATCCACCATATTAACAAACTGAAAGAAAAAAACCACATGATAATCTCCCTAGATGCTGAAAAAGCATTTGACAAAATCCAACATCCATTCATGTTTAAAGTACTGGAGAGATCAGGGATACAAGACACATATCTAAACATAGTAAAGGCAATATACAGCAAGCCTATAGCCAACATCAAACTGAACGAAGAGAAATTTAAAGCAAATCCACTGAAATCAGGGACAAGACAAGGCTGCCCACTCTCTCCATATCTCTTCAACATAGTGCTGGAAGTCCTTGCTAGAGCAATAAGATAGTTGAAAGAGATCAAGGGGATACAGTTGGGAAAGGAAGAAGTCAAATTATCACTATTGCAGATGACATGATAGTATACATGAGTGACCCCAAAAACTCTACCAGGGAACTCCTACAGCTGATATACACCTTCAGCAAAGTGGCCGGATACAAAATTAACTCAAAAAAAATCAGTAGCACTCCTGTATACAAAAGACAAAAGGGCTGAGAAAGAAATTAGAGAAACAACACCATTCACAATAGCCACAAATGACATAAAGTACCTTGGTGTAACCCTAACCAAGCAAGTCAAAGACTTGTATGAAAAAAATTTCAAGTCTCTGAAGAAAGAATTAGAGGAAGATATGAGAAGATGGAAAGATCTCCCATGCTCATGGCTTGGCAGGATTAACATAGTAAAAATGGCCATCTTACCAAAAGCAATCTACAGATTTAATGCCATTCCCATCAAATTGCCAACACAATTCTTTACAGACCTGGAAAGAAAAATTCTCAACTTCGTATGAAATAACAAGAAACCCAGAATTGTTAAAACAATCCTCTACAATAAAAGATCTTCTGGAGGTATCTCCATCCCTGATCTCAAGCTGTACTACAGAGCAACAGTTCTAAAAACTGCATGGTACTGGCATAGAAACAGAATGGTGGATCAATGGAACTGAACAGAAGACCCAGAAATAAACCCACACACTTATGGACACCTGATTTTTGACAAAGATGCCAAAACCATACAATGGAAAAAAGATAGCTTCTTCAACAAATGGTGTTGGTCCAACTGGATGTCTACATGTAGAAAAATGCAAATAAATCCATACTTATCACCCTGCACAAAACTGAAGTCCAAGTGGATCAAAGACCTCAACATAAAACCAGACACATTAAATCGGCTAGAAAAAAAAGTGGGGAATACCCTAGAACTCATTGGTACAGGAGAAAACTTCCTGAACAGAACACCAACAGTACAGGCTCTAAGAGCAACAATCAATAAATGGGACCTCATGAAACTGAAAAGCTTCTGTAAAGCAAAGGACACCGTCATCAAAACAAAGCGACTGCCTACAGATTGGGAAAGAATCATCACCAACCCTTTATCTGACAGAGGACTCATATCCAATATATATAAAGAACTATACAAGCTGAAAAGCAATAAACCAAGTAATCTACTTAAAAAATGGGGAACAGAGCTAAAGAGAGAATTCTCTGTAGAGGAATATCGAATGGCAGAGAAGCACTTAAAGAAATGCTCAACCTCATTAGCCATTAGGGAAATGCAAATCAAAACAACCCTGAGATTTCACCTTACACCCAGCAGAATGGCCAAGATGAAAAACTCAAGGGACAACACATGCTGGAGAGGTTGTGGAGAAAGGGGAACCCTCCTCCACTGCTGGTGGGAATGTAAACTGGTACAACCACTGTGGAAATCAATCTGGTGCTTTCTCAGACATCTAGGAATAGCGCTTCCTCAAGATCCAGCCATACCACTCCTAGGCATATACCCAAAAGAGGTGCACGTACACAAAAAGGACATTTGCTCAACCATGTTTGTAGCAGTTTTATTTGTAATAGCCAGAAGCTGGAAACAGCCCAAATGCCCCTCAACTGAAGAATGGATGCAGAAACTGTGGTACATCTATACAATGAAGTATTACTCAGCAATGAAAAATAAGGAAATCATGAAATTTGCAGGTAAATTGTGGGACCTGGAAAGGATCATCCTGAGTGAGTTGTCCCAGAAGCAAAAAGACACACATGTTATATACTCACTCATATAAACATACAACATAGAATAAACCCACTAAAATCTGTACATCTAAACAAACTAAGCAAAAGAGAGGAACCTAACTAAAATGTTCAATCCCCATCCTGAAAGGCAAAGAGGATGGACATCAGAAAAAAAAGAAAATAGGAAACAACCTCGGAACCTGCTACAGAGGGCCTCTGAAAGCCAGAAGAAAACAGGAAACAACCTTGAAACCTGCCACAGAGGGCCTTGAAAGCTTCTGCAGTATAGACTGTCAAAGCAGATGCTGAGCCTGATGGCCAACTGATGGGCAGAGTGAGTGGAATTTTATGTAAGAAGTGGGAAATAGTAAGAGCTGGAGGGGACAGGAACTCCACAAGGAGAGCAACAGAACAAGATAATTTGAACACAGGGAACTTCCCAGAAAATCATACTCCAACCAAGGACTATTCGTGGAGATGACCTGGAACCCCTGCACAGGTGTAGCCCATGGCAGTTCAGTGTCCAAGTGGGTTACATAGTAATGGGAAGAGGGACTGCCTCTGACATAATCTGATTGGCCTGCTCCTTGATCACTCCCCCCTGAGGGGGGAGCAGCCTTACCAGGCCACAGTAGAGGACAATGCAGTCACTTTTGATGAGAACTGATAGACTAAGATCAGAAAGAAGAGGAGAACCTCCCCTATCAGTGGACTTGGGGAGTGGCATGCATGCAGAAAGGGGAGGGAGGGTGGGATCGGGAGGGGAGGAGGGAGGGGCTTATGGGGGGATACAAAATGAATAAAGTGTAATTAATTAAAAAATAAAAAATAAAATAAAAAAAGAAGAAGAAGAAATCATCTACTGGTCTCAAAGAAGATGGACTAGCACTATGAGACTAAATATGACAAAATATTGCCTACATCAATGACAACAATGTTCTTCTCCTTCTCCAGTGACTAGCCCCAGATCTTCTAGGGAAGTATCAACGAAGGTCATCTATAAGACCTCTGTGAAAGGTTTACAGCCCTACCTGGTTCCCAGGCTGGCAAAAGATGTTTCTGTATGTCTCATTGGGGAAATGAGGTTCAGAGTCAGTAGAGAATAGGAAACCCTTGTGGTTGAGTGGGACAGGTTAAAATCACTACTAAAGCCATATGTAAAGCCTAAAAATATGGTAAGAGTTAGCTGGACTAATGGATGGGGAGAAGGGTTTCTCAAAGATCTAGAGTAAATGGTGGAAGTAACTGAGCTTGGGTAGGGTATAAAGTACTGTGATCAAATGTCTTTATTGGATGGTGGAGCATCTTTTGGGTATATGCCCAAGAGTGGAATGGCTGGGTCTCGAAGTACTGCTATTCCTAATTTTCTGAGAACCTTCAGATTTATTTCCAAAGTGATTGTAGAAGTTCGCACTCCCACCAGCAATCGGGGATTGTTCCCCTTTCATCCTCACCAGCATGTGCTGTCACTTGAATTTTTGTTCTTAGTAATTCTTCTGGCTGTAAAGTGGAATCTGAGTTATTTTGGTTTGCATTTTTCTGATGTCTACGGATGATGAGAATTTTTTTAAGTGTTTCTCCACCATTTGATATTCCTCTGTTGATTTAATAAGCATATTTGTTCAACTATAGCAAATATTGTTCATAGCAGCTTTATTCACAATAACCAAAATCTGGAAACAACCTAGATGTCCCTGAACTGAAGAATGGAGAAAGAAATTGTGGAACATCTGCACAATGGACAACTACTCACCTATTAAAAACAAGGAAGTCATGAAATTTGCAGGCAAATGGATGGAACTAGAAACGATCATCGTGAGTGAGGTAACCCAGACCCAGAAAGACACACATGGTATATACTCACTTATAAGTGAGTATTAGCCATATATTACAGGATAATCATACTACAACCCACAGACCTAAAGAAGCTAAATACCAAGGAAGACTCTAGAGAGGATGCTTAATTCTCCTTTAGGAGGGCAAATAGAACAGACACCAGAAGCAGTTGAAGAGAGGGAACAAGACTGGCACCTACTATAGATGTCCTCTGAAAGACTCCATCCTGCAGGGGATTGAAGCAGATGCTGAGACTCACAGCCAAACTTTGGGCAAAGCATAGGAAGCCTTATGGAAGAATCAGGGGATAGAAGGACCTGGAGGGGACAGGAGCTCTACAAGGAGACCAACAAAGCCAACAAATCTGGACCCATAGGGGGCCTGCAGAACTGTTTCACCAACCAAGAACATTCAGGAAGAGGACCTAGACCCCCTTCTCAGATATAGCTGATAGGCAACTCGGTCCATGTGGATTCCGTAGTAAGGGTAGCAGGAGCTGTCTCTGATATGGACTCTGTTGCCTGCTCTTCGATCACTCCACACACACACACACACACACACACCTGGCATTGCAGCCTTGTCAGGAGATGAGGAAGAGGATGCAGGCAGTCCTAAAGAGACCTGATAAGCTAGGGTCTGATGGGGAGGAGGGCTCTCCTTTCTGTGGACTAGGGGAGGGGAAGGGGGAAGAGAGAGTGAGGGTGGGACTAGGAAGAGACAAGGGAGGAGGCTACAACAGGATATGAAGTGAATAAATTATTTAAAATAAGTAAAAAATAAACTATGTGAACAATCTAACATAGATCATGTGCTCACTAATAGTAAGTTTGTAATGGAATCTATTACTGCCAGATAAAGAAAGGGCACTAGGTGGATAGAAAAAATAGGTAGTTATTAGTATCATCCACTAGTCGTAGTTTTCCTTTGAGAGCTGTATCAAGCACCCACACCCACTTCCTCCAAGAACTGTATCTCTTCCAAAGAGTCAGAAGAATAAGACCTGTTACACAGTTAAGCTATAATCCTCACCCTGGGCTAAACCCCATTATATCTTTAGTCCATACCAGGGAAAGCAGATTTCATCCAGATAATTTGTAATCAGAAAACAGAGATCCTGATCAGTCCCACTTGCTTTCAGAAATTGAAAATCTAATAGCTATGGGAAAGCTATATTTTGTCAAACCAATGGAAAAGAAAAGAAATCAGGATTGCAAAGAAAAGATGAGTAACTGGGATAAAAGAAGACCACATGGACCAAGGTGATTAAAAGCAACAGACCTGCCTTAGTTCCTGATGGTTTTCTAGTTTTGGGTATTAGTCCTGAGGCATGACTTTTCTTACTGAACTTTTGTTCCATGAAACACCTGGCATCTTATCTCATAACTAAGCTCAAACAGGTTTCTGCTAACAATCACAGGAAACTCAATGCAGATACTACATTGTCTAGTCATCAGAGCTAATGAAGTCATTATATTTGTTTCATGGGTGAAGAACCAAAAAGACTTCGGGAGGGAGTTTCTGGTGAAGTATTCCTAATGTGCTCTGCTCTCTTGGGAACCCATAGATCTTTACTGATCCTGCATCTGAAAAATATTTTGGGGTAATCTCTGGATTTCTTGGGATTCTTGAATTTAAAACCTGACCACATCAAGTGATCAATAAATATACACTGAATGAAACCAGGAGTGGTATATATATGTTTGTAATCACAGCACCTGGAAGACTGAGACCAGAGGATCAGCACAAGTTCAAATACAGCCTTGCTATGTATCAAAATGGAAGGAAGGTAAAAAGGAAGGAAAGGGGAGATAAATACATATTGAATGAACAACATTATCAATAGGTGTAAATCTGTCACTCCAGAAATCAGGAAGCTGAAATAAGAATACCGGGAATGGGAGACCAGTTTGGTCTACATAGTGGGTTTGAGGCCAAGCTGAACTACCATGTTAAGACCTTGTTTCAAAAATGAATTTTTTAAAAAATATTTTTTCCTGAATGACTATATCTTGTGTGAAATTTCCACATGGCACTGTTAGCACCATGAAGAATAATACCTATGGATTCACAGTACTGAATTCCAACATGAGGCATCACTTATGACAGAGCTGTGTAATAGTAGAAAAGTTATTCCCTAATGGAAAAATAACAAATCAGATTATATTGTTTCTGTGGTGGAAATGTATTGTTTTATGACATCTTTGAGCTCTCTTCCCTTAGCCATATCTTTACTTACATTTTCTCAAAGCAGACACCAGAAGCCAGAAATCTACATTGTC
This sequence comes from Psammomys obesus, assembly GCF_907164565.1. NCBI lineage: Eukaryota > Metazoa > Chordata > Mammalia > Rodentia > Muridae > Psammomys > Psammomys obesus. Next base: position 945,815 of record NW_026596396.1, on the reverse strand, counting down.
AGCTTTGTCACTAGGTTACAAACTTAGACTGCAAAACATCTGAATTCAATTGTGACTTGGAAAACTATTTCCACCCCAGCTTCCGAAAAGTTTGCATAAGCCATATGCAAATGTAATGACATTTAACATAGGATCTTGAGTCTCTGAAAATTGTGGTGTCTGTGGAGTCCTAGAACCAATGTCCTCTGTGTACTAAGGGAGGAATGTACTATGAAACATACTTGCGGAATAGGTGGCAAGAAGGAGGAGTGGAGAGGCACCTATTCAAAACATACCGACAATCAGCTTTGATGCCAGTTCTACCAGGACGCTGAATTCAACTCAAATGCTTCACTGAGGCACTATTTAGCCAGATACTACTTACACTGGCATTCATACTTAATTCAGCAGAAGCTTATTAAGAATAGAGGGAAGACTGGCTGAAATGCTCACTCCTCTTCCAGAAAGACAAAGAGGATGGACATCAGAAGAAGGAGAAAACAGGGAACAAGTTAGGAGGCTGCCACAGAGGGCCTCTGAAAGGCTCTGCCCTGCAGACTATCAATGCAGATGCTGAGACTTACGGCCAAACTTTGGGCAGATTGAAGGGAATCTTATGAAAGAGTGGGAAATGGTAAGATCTGGAGGGGACAGGAGCTCCACAAGGAGAGCAACAGAACCAAAAAAATCTGAGCACAAGGGTCTTCACTGAGACTGATAATCCAACCAAGGACCATGCATGGAGATAACCTAGAACCCCTGTACAGATGTAGCCCATGGCAGCTCGGTGTCCAAGTGGGTTCCATAGTAATGGGAACAGGGACTGCTTCTGATATGAACTGATTGTCCTGCTCTTTGATCACCTCCCCCTGAGTGGGGAGCAGCATTACCAAGCCACAGAGGAAGACAATTCAGCCAGTCCTGATGAGACCTGATAGACTAGGATTAAAAGGAAGAAAAAGAAACCCTCCCCTACTAGTGGACTTGGGGAGGGGCATGCGTGGAGAAGGGGGAGGAAAGGAGAGATTGGGAAGGGAGGAGGGAGGGAATCACAGGGGGGATTCAAAGTGAATAAAGTGTAATTAATAAAAAATAAAAGTTAAAAAAAAGAACAGCTAGTATAAGTTTTTTGGTGTACTTGCTTATATTAGAGAATCAAAAGCAATGAAAGCCAGTGTGGTTTCATCATAATACACTGACTAAGTCCTTGTTATATGTTCATCATTGCTCTAGACACTCTCCTGTACTTTATCTTTCATCAGTTACTTACCTTGATCTTTGTACCATCTGTGCAGTAGATGCTGACAACACACAGGGAGAACAGCATGTTCTCTTAAAAAAGATGCGGGAAGGAGATGGATGCTCACTTCATATTTGTTGACCTTATCTTCCACTCAGACTTATTAAAGTTACCTTTCACAAACAAGATATATGAGATTAGTCGTCTGCAGAAGCAGACCTTTTGTGTGTTGTATTAGACAGGATATCATTGCAGTGTCTAAAAAAGAGAAAAAGATTGGATAATTGTGGCTTAAACAAAATGAGAGTTATTTTTTCTTACAAGTAAAAGTCTAAGTTGCAATGGTAGCTCCATTTTTGAGGTGGTCGGGAAGCTAGGCTGCTTCTGTCTTATTGCTGTGTGAGTCTCTAAAGTAGCCTTACCTTTGAAGTAGATTGTCTCCCACTTATATTGACTTCAGTCAATGAGACAGTGGAAAAGAGACAGAGTGGGTTTGTACCTTCCTTTCAAAGCACAGCTTATAACCTTTTCAAGCATCCTTAGTGTTATAGCCCTCTCCTTCTGTGTTGACCTCTTTCTCTTTCCCCAGTTACAGCCACTACCACCCCAATTTTCCTGTATCCTCTTTCATATTATTTGAATCCTGCCATTCAGCTCTCTAGCACGCCCCTGCTGTGGTCTCTTTTTGTCTTCCTGAGCCAGAATTCCTACATGCATACTAAATACTTATCCCTGCATCCACAGATAAGAGTAGATTCCAACCCTCACAAAAGAAGCTTCTCTTTGCAACAGAGACAACTACTAAAATCCACATTTGGTCAAACTGCAGAGAACAAGTGATCACGTGGTGGTGGTGGGCAACCACAGTGACTAAATCTACAACACAGTTCCAGTGTCTTAGGTTTCAGGGAACATTTCAGAAAAGACAAAGATTCTAAAAGCCAGAGGACCAGGAAATTTGCTATGAGAGTGTGTCTCTTAGAAATGAGAGGGGAGGAAGATCCAAGATGGTGGCAACCAGCAAGCACCATATCTGAGGGGCACAGATATGAAATTCCAAAATTGATGAGTGGAGGGGCAGCTGAATCCGGAACATCAACATTGACACTTCCTGGGCAAGAAGGGACAACCTGTGAGCTGAGAACATTTGACTCCAGGTCACCTGCAGATGTCTCCGGAGACTGAGAGTGGCAAATATTCAACTGCCTTGCACTTCCCCTTGATGGACTTCCCTCCTTGGTAGATGCGGCTCACAGTGCTGTCTGCTCCAAGCACATACCTCCCTGCTCCAAAACTGAGACAGCAGAGTCAGGCCTCCCAGTTCTGTGGCTGCAAGCAGCTGTACAGTCCTCCCAGCAGGCCTCTGTACAGGATTCACAGGTCTGCAGGCTGCTGTACAGGCTTCCCGGGGCCTCCCAGTAGGAGGCTCTACAAGACTCCTAGGTATGCAGGGATAGTGGCAGCAACAGCCTGGCAGCTAGCCCTAGAAGGAGCATCCATGCTCCCTGACTGAGACAACAAACGTGGATAGCCCAAATAAAGGTCTTCCTGCCCAGCCAACAAACACTGGCCATACTGCCAAAAGCAATCTATAGATTCAATGCAATTCCTATCAAAATACCAACACAATTCTTTACAAACCTTGTAAGAACAATTCTCAACTTCATATGGAAAAACAAAACAAAAAAATTGTTAAAACGATCCTGTACAACATGAGATCATCTGGAGGTATCTCTATCCCTAATCTCAAGCTGTACTACAGAGCAATAGTAATAAAAACTGCATGGTACTGGCATAGAAACACAATGGTGTATTAATGGAATAGAATAGAACACCCAGAAATAAACCCACACACCTACAGATACTTGATTTTTGACAAAGAAGCCAACACCATACAATGGAAAAAAGACAGCATCTTCAACAAATGGTGCTGGTCTAACTGGATATCTACATGTAGAAAAATGCAAATAGATCCATATTTATCACCCTGCATGAAACAAAAGTTCAAGTGAACCAAAGACCTCAACATAAAACCAGTCACACTAAATCTGTTAGAAGAAAAAGTGGGGAAGAGTCTGGAATTCATTGGCACAAGAGCTTACTTACACAACAGAACACCAACAGCATAGGCTCTAAGATCAACAATCAATAAATGGGACCTCATGAAACTGAAAAGCTTCTGTAAAGCAAGGGACACTGTCTTCAGAACAAAATGACAGCCTACAGACTGGGAAAGGTTCTTCACCAACCCTATATCTGACATATTCAGAATATATAATGAACTCAAGAAGTTAAAAAACAACAAATCAAGTAATCCAATTAAAAAAGGGGGTTCAGAGGTAAACAGAGAATTCTCAATAGAGGAATATTGGATGGCAGAGAAACACTTAAATAAATGCTCAACATCCTTAGTCATCAGGGATATGCAAATCAAAACGACCCTGAGATTTCACCTTATACACATCAGAATGGCCAAGATCAAAAGCTCAAGTGACAATGCATACTGGAGAAGATGTGGAGAAAGGGGAATCCTCCTCCATTGCTGGTGAGAATGTAAGCTTGTATAACCACTTTCGAAATCAGTCTGGCACTTTCTCAGACAATTAGGAATAGTGCTTCCTCATGATCCAGCTATACCACTCCTGGGCATGTATCCAAAATATGCTCAAGTGCACAACAAGGACATTTGCTCAACCATGTTCGTAACAGCTTTCTTCATAATAGCCAGAACCTGGAAACAACCCAGAAGCCCCTCAACTGAGGAATGGATGCAGAAATTGTGGTACATTTTCACAATGGAACACTACTCAGCAATTAAAAACAAGAAATCATGAAATTTGTAAGGAAATGGAGGGAACTAGAAAAGATCATCCCGAGTGAGGTATCCCAGAAACAGAAAGACACATATGGTATATAGTCACTTATAAGTGGATATTAGACATATAATATAGGATAAGCATACTAAAATATGTACACCTAAAGAAGCTAAGCAAGGAGGACCGAGGGTAAGATGAGCAATCCTCACTCAGAAAGGCAAACGGGACTGACATCGGAAGAGGGAGAAAACAAGGAACAGGACAGAAGCCTACCACAGATGGCCTCTGAAAGACTCTAACCAGCAAGGTATCAGAGCAGATGCTGATGCTCATAGCCAAACTTTGGGCAGAGTGCAGGGAATATTATGAAAGAAGAGCGAGCTAGAAAGACCTGAAGGTGTCAGGGGCTCCACAAGGAGAGCAACAGACTAAAACATCTGTGGCCAGGGACTTTTCTGAGACTGATACTCCAACCAAGGACCATGCATAGAGATAACCTAGAACCCCTGCACAGATGTAGCCCATGGCAGCTCAGTCTCAGTCTCCAAGTGGGGTCCCTTGTAATGGGAACAGGGACTGTCTCTGACATGAACTCAGTGGCTAGTTCTTTGATCACCTCCCCTTGAAGGGGGGCAGCCTTACCAGGCCACAGAGGAAGACAATGCAGTCAGTCTTGATGAGACCTGATAGAATAGTGTCAGAGGGAAGGTGAGGAGGACCTCCCCTATCAGTGGACATGGAGAGGAGCATGAGAGCAGATGAGGGAGGGACAGTGGGAGTAGGAGGGAATGAGGGCAGGAGCTATAGCTGAGATACAAAGTGAATAAATTATAATTACTAAAAAAATAAAATTAAAATTAAAAAAATAAAAATCTTGCAAGTTCAAAAAAAAAGAGAAAAGAAAAGAAATGACAAGGAAAGTTCAACCACGATATGGCCACACTATTGCTGCCTAAACAAGACCTAAAAAATGACAACACCAATAGACATGCTAACATGGACAGTGGAACTATCATGGGGCCTCACCCTTTGACAAAGAATTGCCGTTAACTAAGGGAGGGAGAAGTAATCCTTCCCCCAGGGAGGAGCTCCCTAATTGGTTATCCAATATCATGTGGTCAGTCCTGAAATCACATACTGGAGCAACACTCAGAGGACTAAGGAGGCTGGATTGTGTGTGTGTGTGTGTGTGTGTGTGTGTGTGTGTGTGTGTGTGTGTG
>NW_026596396.1:870788-940550 GCF_907164565.1 Psammomys obesus | reverse complement strand
GTGTGTGTGTGTGTGTGTGTGTGTGTGTGTGTGTGTGTGTGTGTGTGTGTGTGTTAGGGAGAGAGGGGACAAGGATATGGGAGGAGTTGGAGGAAGGTGAGGAAGTAGAAGGAAATTATTTAATTATGTTTAAAATTTTGAAAGTAGCTCAGCAATGGCCCATATCAATTCTACTTGCCTTTCTTTGGCAAGTCTTATCTTTCCCTCTATGTGGTCACACCACTATTCCTAGCTATAAAGGAGGATGAATAATGTCTTCATTCTCTGCATCCATGTGTCAGCTAAGACCTGTGTGCTTATGATATTTTCTAAGTATATATCTGTGAGGGAGAAGGAAAAAACAAATTTGGAAAAGCATCCAGCACTTGCTGCCACAGGTACCACTTCAACAATTTCTCAGAAGTGATATTGCCAGGGACCTAGTGACAACTTCTGACTTTTGTGAAAGATCCCAAGATAATCCCTCAAACATCAACCACATGATATCAATCTACAAAATAATTAATCTTCAATTACATTGATCAAAAGGTTATTTCATAGTGACTAAAAAATCTATTGAGACATCAGACAATTGCTAAGAATAGATGGGTGCATCTGCATTGTACATTAACACATTTAAATCCTTGAAAAGAAAACACCCTTGGAGTAGAGGTGGGTACATTAGGTCAGTAACACATGATTATGATTACAGATCACATCACCCAACTTCCTTTGTTTATCACTGTAGAATAAAAGAAACATTTGAGAGTACTCATTTTCTGGACAAAGTGAGCTTAACAATAAATCCATGGGTTCTGTTGGTAAAGCAAGCATGTTTCCCAACATGACTCTTTGCTCTTTTAGAGCATTCTCTTGGGATTTTGCCCAATAGGAGACATGTCCCTGTATCCTTTTACCCATCCATTCATTGAAAAAACACTTGTTAAGTATCTACTAAAGGCCAGATGTTGGACTAATCACTGGTCTATTATGTGATAGAATAGCCTACAAATTTTGGCCTACAAAAGTGAAAGGGTAACGCAAAATGCTCATTAGAAGCACGGACTGTATGGCTGAGGGTGTGGCTCAGTGGTTCTGTGGATACTTAGTGTGTATAAAGACCTATGTTTTATCCTAGCACCCAAACAATGATTACTTTCTCTGTGATTGCATTAATCAATCAAAACCACAATGTATACCACAATCCGTAATGTTCAAGCAAAGTGAAGTGGCCTAAATATCACCCTCTTCCTACGCCCTAAAAATCTGAAAGGTATTCCATACCTCAAAATGATGTGTTAGAATAAATAAATATACTCTTAAAAGCCATTTAAAAATTATGCACAGTTGCAGCCCAGAGAAGATAAGATGGCATTTTACAGCATCCAATTTAGGAGACTTATCTAATGAATTTAATACAGCAAGGAAGTGAAAAATCTATTTCTTCTGCATAAGTGAAAAATGTGGGCAATTAACCGGTCAACTCTGAAACTCTATACATACTTATTGTATACCTTCATTATTTCTGGCTAGCTGCTCTGCCTCAGCACTCAGCTGCACTCTTTCCCCTTTCTTTTCTGTTTGCTATGATTTAATTCTGAGGCTCATGTAAAGGTACCCTTAGTGTGGTGGTTTGAATAAGAATGGCCTTCATAGGCTCATATATTTGAATGCTTAGTCATCAGAGAATAAAGCTACTTGAGAAAGATTAGAAGATGTGGGCTTTTTGGAATGGGTATGGCCTTGTTGGAAGAAATGTGTCACTAGGGGTGGGTGGGCTTTAAGGTTTCAAAACCCAAGCCAGGCCCAATGTCTCTCTCTGCCTGCTGCCTATGAACCTGGACATAAAGCTCTCTCAGCTACTTCTCCCATATCATGTCTGCCTATGTGCCACCATGCTCCCTGCCATGATGACAATGGACTAAACCTCTGAACCTGTAAGCTGGCCCCAATTAAGGAACTTTTCTTTTATATGAGTTGCTGTGGTCATAGTGTCTTTTCACAGCAATAGAACACTAACTGAGACAACCAGTATTCTAATTTTTATAATCACAACAATGTGTAGAAACACTATTTCAGTAAATTGATGGCCAGGAAAACTTGGACAGATTTTAAAAGTTATTTTTTCAGAACAGATCCATGCTCTTTCTCACCCTAAGATGAGTAGGGGATAACAGTATTTGTTTCAAATTTCACGTGCATGAGGCATGCTAACAATGAAGCAATTTAATGTATTTAAATGAAAACTGTTCGAACAGAACACTACACATACTGGTATGGTCACTAGGAATCAGAACTTTTACTAATTCATTTTACTTGGATCAAGTCTTTAACTTTGGCATTTACTTGAATAAAAATAAGGTGAGGTATTCTGTCTCACGTCTGTAATCCCAGCACTCAGCAAACAGAGGCAGAAGGATCACTGTGAATTCCAAGCCAGGCTAGGCTAAATAGCAAGATCTTTTCTCATAAAAAGCAAAAACAAAGTTAAGAAGATGTAGCCCATGGCAGTTCAGTGTCCAAGTGGGTTACATAGTAGTGGGAAGAGGGACTGCCTCTGACATAATCTGATTGGCCTGCTCTTTGATCACCTCCCCATGAGGGGGAAGCAGCCTTACCAGGCCACAGAAGAGGACAATGCAGCCATTCCTGATGTAATCTGATAGACTAAGATCAGAAAGGAGAGGAGGGCCTCCCCTATCAGTGGACTTGGGGAGGGGCATGCATGCAGAAAGGGGAGAGAGGGTGGGATGGGGAGGGGAGGAGGGAGAGGCTTATGGGGGGATACAAAATGAATAAAGTGTAATTAATAAAAGTTAAATAAAAAAATAATTACAAGCAAAAGAAAAAAGAAAAATATTCCTTACTCATCTTAAGCAAGCAACTTTACTTCTCAATTCCTTTATCTATAAAACAAGTATAGTAGTGCTTTTGTCAAAAAATAAATGAGATAATATATGTAAAGTGCTTTGCATAGGACATGGTAATAGGTTCTTAAGAGATATTAGCTATTTTTAAGTGGGTATACTACCAGTGACAATGTAGTCAACTCCCCAATTCAAAGCAATATGGAAATTGTTGTTCATACAGAGTAGGAAGCAGAATGCATCTGTGGCCACTGGGAACTAGTTTATATGTTAGGGAAATGCTTTCCACCTTCCATTTACCTTTTCCAATGATTCTATAGTCTAACCACAAATCTATGAAGCAGGTGATGTCATTATCCCATGTAATGAGGAAAGCTGAGTGATGGGGCATTTCATTCATATAGCTAGTGAGTGCTGGGAGCATGTTTTCAGTTCAGAATTTTTGTGCTGGTTAGTTTTTGTCAACCTGACACAAATTAGAGTCTCCTGGGAAGACAGAACCTCAAGTGAGGAATTACCTCCATCGAATTAACCCAAAGGCAAGTCTGGGGGAGAATTTTCTTGATTCATGATTGATGTCAGGGTCCGGCTCTCTGTGGGTGGTGCCTATGTTCCGTAAGAAAGCAGACTGAGGTGACCATGAGGAGCAAGCCAGTAAGAAGCATTCCTTCTTGGTTTGAGCCTCTGCTCCTGCCCTGACTTCACTCAATAAAGCACAGAGATGGGGGTGCAGAAACCAAATAAACCCTTTCCTCCTCAAGTTGTTTTTGACCATGGTGTTACATCACAGCAACAGAGAACAAACTAGGACAAAACTTGATGTCTAAGGCTAGTCTTTGGTAACCCTGTGGAGATCCTAGTAACACCAAGTGTCCTCCAATGAAGCACCATTTTTTTCACACCTCAACAGTTCCTGCAGCTTCTTGGAGCTTCATTTCTCACCATGTTCTCTACTGCTGGCTTTTCAGCCGACTCCTCAACACCGCACCTCAGTCCACACTCTCCTCCATTCCCTTCTTTCCCTCTCATTCTGTCTTCTCCTCTACCCTTCTCAGAAGCAAAATTAACTTTTTTTTGTTTTGTGAACATAAATTTCATAAGGTAAAATGAGTGCACAGAAAAAAATATATTTAACACTTTTACATACTTCTTATTTTAATAGATTTTTTTCTTATTTGAACTTTTGTAATTAATAATTATAAAAGCGATACATGCTTACTTTTCCCCAAAATATAAAATAAGTGAAAATATTGTCCCAATCATCTTCTTTAATCCTACTTTCTAGAGGTAAATTCAGTCAGTAGTTGAGTATATGTACCTCAGAGTATCAGTGGACAGATCTCCCTTACACAAACCTGGTAATCTGGGTGGTCAGCCCAACTGTCTGTTTTGAATGTTTTGGGTAAAAATGAAGTGGTGTCAGTGAAAGGAGAAAATATTGGCCTTAGGAAGTACAAAATAGAAAGAATAGTTCACCAGAACAGTAGGTTCTTCAAGTCTCCAGGGTCACTTGGTCTTTCTTGACTTGAAAAATCTACTGTTCTGGTGAACTATTCTTCATTTTTTACCCTGACTGTTCACAACAGACAGTTTGGCAGACATTACTGAAAGCTTAGAAAAAGGGAAGGGAGGGCAGCAATACCATGGAGATACCAAAACTATCTCCTTTCCATATTTAATTCCCTTCTCCTTAAAGTATTTTATCACTTATCTAATGGAAATTTTCCACTTTTTATCATGATGCCCAACATTCCGGGGCCTCAACTTCCACATCACAAGAAGTCTTAACAAGGTATTTTCCTTTAAAAATTGATTCTTATCCCTAGTGGCATACTATTATTAATCTCTACTATTAAGAGTAAAACATTCAGCCACTATGCACATAAAGGTTTTTGCTTCATTCTCATTTTAGAAAATAGAATTACAATGCACTCAATCTTTTGCAAATTGCTCCTTTCATTAAGCCATCATTATTGATTATCTATGCCAGTTCACACCAATGTCTTCTTCTGAAAGTATATTTGAGCCATAATGCCCTAATACATCTTATAGTGGTGGATATTTCAGTGATAACCATCCTTTCATGCTACAGACAGTACTACAATAAATATCATTTTATATAAAGTTTTTCACAATTACTTGGTTATTTTGGCAGAAATATTTCCTAAAACGGCATAACTGTAAGAAGATGATATGCAGATCATGCATGCCTGACTGGCCCCTAGAAAGATGTATCAATCTACATTTGAGTTTACAATATCTAGGGATGTGTCTTTTGCTGTGCTCTTTCCAACATTAAACAGCAATGCTTTTAAACATTACTTTGTATTTCTTTAATTATGAATGATATTGAATAGTTTTTTATGTTACTGGTTGTGTTAATTATTTGTAAATTGCCTTTAATGACTAATGTGTTGCCATTCATGTTCCAACCATTCCATTCCCTCACGTAGTTCAGCCTTCAAAACCAAGCTCCAAACACAACTCCATTACTTGAGTTTTCAATTTGCCTGAGCTGTTCTTGTTACTTAATATATTTTCTAACATTGTTACTGTGATAAAAGTCAATCTTGCAAAAAATACTTAATAAAATAGAAAACTTAAAGGAATGTTAACATAGCCGTTTCTCAAGAATTCAGAAAACATCAGTAACCTCTTAGTGTGACTCATGCATCTTTTGCTAAAATTAGAATCACAGGAGCAGGGGTAGGGAGCTGATAGTACATTTAGTGGCGGGGGACTTGCATAACGTGTGCTAGGTCCTCAGTTCTGTCCCTAGCATCAAAAGAAAAAAAGAGGACTCACACCTAGGGTATGACATACAACTGGATTATAGAGTTATCATTTGATGTTTAACAGCCTTGCACATCTCTCTTCAGCCTGGACCCCATCTGCATTGCTTTCCTCCCTTGACACAAATTTCAGCCTGTGGTTTGGGTTCAATTTTCATGCTTTAGTAAAGTAAACTGGATTCTATGACTCAAGAGAGTCACAGGTGCTGATTTGCTCCTTTGACCTGCCCCAAGAGTCATCTTTTCCTTTTCCTTTTCCCAAGGAGGTTGTAGGTGACAACAATATTACTAAGAAATCACACGGACCAAAACAGGTCTGCAAAAGCAAAGAGCTTTTTAGCTCAGATCCAGGGCCTCAAACAAGCTGGAGCTGGCCCAGACCCAGCTGGAGACCAGGAAGTCAAAACCACAGGAGGGAAATCATTATGATGGAAAAGTCATCTGCAGAAAGCTCTCTGCTGTGATGAATGTTAAGCAAGAAGGGAGAAAAGAAGTGTTTAAGTTGCTATGGTGCAGCATCTTTTCAGTGCTGTTTCTGCATATGATTTCTGATTTATGACATTGTAATTTTTTTTAACTTTTGTAAACCTTTATGTGAATCTCCAGTTTCTTAGAAATTCTTCCACATTTTCTGGCCTTTGAACAGCAACAACAAAAAAAATGTATATTTACTGTATAAGCACAGGAAAGGAATTGTTTTGAGACAGGGATTTGGTATATACTTTAGGCTGGTCTTGAACTCAGATCCTCCTGCCTCAGCCTCCCAAGTGCAGGGATTACAGAACTGTGCCACTATGGCCAATTCAACACTATTATTTTGAGAAGCATAATTTTTTTTCTGGGCCAACCAGGGCTACAAAGTAAGCTTGTGTATCAAAACACACACACACATACACACAAACAGAAAAAAAACTAATCACACAACAAAAAATAAGTCTTTGCTCTCCATGTTGCCAGTGTACCTTCCTGCCTAATTGGGTGTGCAAAGGAGAGGGATTTGATATTCAGATTCTAATGGCTTCAACGAGAAAGGTATATATCAGTCAAGTAAGGTTACCAAGGCAAAAGACTATACATCAGGATGGGGATAAATAATAGAAATTTATTTTCTCACAGATCTGAAGACTAAAAGTCTAAGGTCAAAGTCCCTAAGAAAGGCTAACTTCCCGATTTACAGATTGTCACATTCTGACCATATCCTCAGATGGAGATACAGAGCTGAGAGATTTTTGTTACAGGGCATGAGAAAGCCTAGTGGGGTTGTTTACTTCAATGGTGCAGAAAGCAGAATGTGCAATTGAGGAGCATAGTGATTACATTAAGACCTCTAAGCAAAGTGTGAAAGATATGGGCTTTTCTCTTTCCCTTAATGCCTACTGTAAAACATTCAAAGAGACAAATTGAGAGACAACTGTCAAATAACAGACCAACACTTCTTGGTCTCTGAGGCCTTCAGAAGTCAAAGAAAGCTAAAATTTAAGAAAAATGGCCCTTGAGTTTTTCATTTTCATTTTGAGGACAACACATGCTGGAGAGGTTGTGGAGAAAGGGGAACCCTCCTCCACTGCTGGTGGGAATGTAAACTGGTACAACCACTCTGGAAATCTATCTGGCGCTTTCTAAGACAATTAGGAATAGTGCTTCCTCAAGACCCAGCTATACCACTGCTAGGTATATACCCAAAGTTTGCTCAAGAACACAAAAGGGATATTTGCTCAACCATGTTTATAGCAGCTTTATTTGTAATAGCCAGAACCTGGAAACAACCCAGATGTCCATCAACGGAGGAATGGGTACAGAAATTGTGGTATTTTTACACAATGGAGTACTACTCAGCAATCAAAAAGGAGGAAATCATGAAATTTGCAGGCAAATGATGGGACCTAGAAAAGATCATCCTGAGTGAAATATCCCAGAAGGAGAAAGACAAACACGGTATATACTCACTTATATAGACCTATAAGATATAATAAACATAATGAAATCTGTACACCTAAAAAAGATAATCAAGAGAGTGGACATGGGGTAAGATGATCAATCCTCGTTTAGAATGACAGATGGGATGTGCATTGAACGTATGACAGGAGTCTACTGAGCGCATTGGAAAGACTCTAACTAGCAGTGTTTTCAAAGCAAAGACTCATGACCAAACCTTTGGCAGAGTACAGGGAATCATAAGAAAGAAGGGGAGTTAGTCTGATGAGGAAAGGATAGGAGCTCCACAAGGACCAAAGATATCTGGGCACAGGGTCTTTTCTGAGACTGACATGCAACCAAGGACCATGTATGAATGTAACCTAGAACCTCTGCTCAGATGTAGCCTGTGGTAGCTCAGTAACCAAATGGTTTCCCATAGTGAGGGGAACAAGGACTATTTCTAACAGGAACTCAATGACTGGCTCTTTGGCCTCCCCACCCCCCAAGGGAGGAGCAGTCCTGTTAGGCCACAGAGGAGAGCTTTGCAGCCAGTCCTGAAGATACCTGATAAAACAGGATCAGATGAATGGGGAGGAGGTCCCCCCATCAGTGGACTTGGCAAGGGGCACGGTGGAGAGGAGGGAGGGAGGGAGGGACTGGGAGGGAATGAGGGATCGGGACACGGCTGGGGTACAGAGTTAATAAAATGTAACTGATAAGAAAAAAATAAAATACAAAAAAAAAAAGAAAAAAAAAAGAAAAATGGCCACCAGCACTGTTAAGAATAGGTGACATGGAGGAAAAGATGAAGGTAATTTTGCAGCAGTTAATGTTAAGTCCCAGAAGGATAGAAGAGAAGGATAGCAGTGGTATTCGGTTCCTTATGGGATGTTTTATATTCCTCTTTTTTGAATTTTTTACTAATTATTATTAATTATTACATTTTATTCACTTTGTATCCCCACTGTGGCCCCTGCCCTCATCTCCTCCCAATCCCACCCTCCATCCATCTCTCATCTCCCCCTATGCCTCTCCCCTAGTCCACTGATAGGAGAGGTCCTCCTCCCCTTCCATCTGACTCTAGTTTATCAGGTCTCATCAGGACTGGCTGCATTGTCTTCCTCTGCGGCCTGGCAAGGCTGCACCCCCAGGGGATGGTGATCAGGGAGTCTGCCACTGAGTTCATACCAGAGACAGCTCCAGCTCCCCTTATTAGGGAACACACTTGGGGACTTGAGTCAATGGGCTACATCTGAGCAGGGATTTTAGGTCGTGTCATTGCAGGGCCCCCAAAGTTCAGTTTTTGTTTGTTGTTTGTTTTTGGCTCTCTTGGTCTCCTTTTGGAGTGCCTGACCCCTCCAAGTCATTTTATCTCCCCTTCTTTCATAAAATTCCATAAATTCTGGCCAAAGTTTGGCTATGAGTCTCAGCATCTGCTTTGATACCTCAATCAGTGGAGTCTTTCAGAGTCTGTGTGTAGTAGGCTCCTGTCCTGTTCCCTATTTTCTCCCTCTTCCAATGACTATCCCATTGTCTGTTCTGAATGAAGATTGAGCATATTTCCTAGGGTCTTCCTGGCTATTAGTTTCTTTAGGTGTACAGGTTTTAGTATGTTTATCCTATATTATAGGTCTAGTATCCACTTATAAGTAAGTATATACCATGTGTGTCTTTCTGCTTCTGGATTACCTCACTCAAGACGATCTTTTATAGTTCCCACCATTTGCCTGCAAGTTTCATGATTTCCTTGTTTTTAATAGCTGAGTAGTATTCTGTTATGTAAATGTACTACAATTTCTGTATCTATTCCTCCACTGAGGGACATCTAGGTTGTTTCCACATTCTGGCTGTTACGATAGAGTTGCTACGAACATGGTTGAGCAAATGTCCTTGTTGTATATTTGAGTACATTTTGGTTATATGCCTAGGAGTGGTATAGCTGTATCTTGAGGTACCACAGTTCCTAATTGTCTCAGAAAGTGCTATATTTCGAAAGTGGTTGTACAACTTTACATTACCAACAGAAATCGAGGAGGGTTTCCCTTTCTCCACATCCTCTCCAGCAAGTGTTCTCACTTGAGTTTTTGATGTTAGCCATTCTAATGGGTGTAAAGTGAAATCTCAGGGTTGTTTTGATTTGCATCTCTCTGAAACTAAAGACATTGAACATTTCTTTAAGTGTTTCTCTGCCACTCAATAATCCTCTATTGAGAATTCTCTGCTCACCTCTGAACCTCATTTTTATTTGGACTATTTGATTTGTTGCTGTTCAACTTCTTGAGTTCTTTATAAATTCTGGATATTAGCCCTCTGTCAGATACAGGGTTGGTGAAGAACCTTTCCCAATCTGTAGGCTGTTGTTTTGTTCTGAAGACAGTGTCCTTTGCTTTACAGAAGCTTTTCAGTTTCATGAGGTCCCATTTATTGGTTGTTGATCTTAGAGCCTGTGCTGTTGGTGTTCTGTTCAGGAAGTGGTCTCCTGTGCCAGTGAGTTCAAGGCTCTTCCCCATTGTTTTCTTTTAAGAGGTTTAGTGTGACTGGTTTTATGTTGAGGTCTTTGATCCACTTGGACTTTAATTTTGTGCAAGGTGATAAATATGGATCTATTTGCATTTTTCTACATGTGGACTTAAAGTTAGACAAGTGCCATTTGTTGAAGATGCTATCGTTTTAACATTAAATGGTTTTGGCATCTTTGTCAAAAATCAGGTGTCCATAGGGGTGTGGGTTTATTTCTGAATCTTCTATTCAATTCCATTGATCCACCATTCTGTTTCTATGCCAGTACCATGCAGTTATTATTACTATATCTCTGTAGTACAGCTTGTGATCAGGGATGGAGATACCTCCAGAAGATCAGTTGTTGTACAGGATTGTTTTTAGCAATTCTGGGTTTTTTGTTTTTCCATATAAAATTGAGAATTTTTCTTTCAAGGTCTGTAAAGAATTGTGTTGGTGTTTTGATGAGAGTTGCATTGAATCTGTATATTGCTTTGGGTAGGATGCCATTTTCACTGTGTTAATCCTACTGAATCTTGAATATGGGAGATCTTTCAAACTTCTGATTTCTTCTTCAGTTTCTTTCTTCAGAGACTTGAAATTTTTTTCATACAGGTTTTTCAATTGCTTGGTTAGAGTCACACCAATGTACTTTATGTTATTAGTGGCTATTGTGAGGGGAGTTTTTTTCCCTGATTTCTTTCTCAGCCCTTTTGTCTTTTGTATACAGAAGGGGTACTGATTTTTTTTTGAGTGAATTTTGTATCCAGCCACTTTGCTGAAGGCGTTTATCAGCTGAAGGAGTTCTCTGCTTGAATTTTTGGGGTCACTCATGTATACTATCATATCATCTGCAATTGTGATACTTTGACTTCTTCCTTTCCAATTTGAATACCCTCGATCTCCTTTAATTGTCTTATTGCCCTAGCTAGGACTTCAAGTACTATGTTGAAGGGACAAGGAGAGAAAAGGTAGGTAGCCTTGTCTTCTCCCTGATTTCAGTGGAATTGTTTTAAGTTTCTCTCTGTTTAGCTTGATGTTATCTATAGGCTTGCTGTATATTGTCTTTAGTATGTTTAGGTATGTGCCTTTTATCGCTGATCTCTCCAAAACTTTAAACCTGAATGGGTGTTGGATTTTGTCAAATGCTTTTTCAGCATGTAAGGAGATAGTCTTGTGGTCTTTTTCTTTCTGTTGGTTTATGTGGTGGATTACATTAATGGATTTCCGTATACTGAAATACCCCTCATGCCGGGGATGAAGTCTAGTTGGTTATGGTGGATGATATCTTTAATGTGTTCTTGGATTCAGTTTGCAGGTATTTTATTGAGTATTTTTGAATCGATGTTCATATGAGAGATAGGTTTTAAGATCTCTTTTTTTGTTGTTGGGTCTTTTGTGGTTTAGGTATCAAGGTGACTGTGGCTCATACAATGAGTTTGGTAATATTCCTTCTGTTTCTATTTTGTGGAATAGTTTAAAGAGTATTGGAGTTAGCTCTTCTTTGAAAGTCTGTTGGAATTCTGCTTTGAAACCATCTGGCTTTTTTGGGAAGGGAAATTTTTGATGACTACTTCTATTTCCTTGGGTTATAGGACTACTTAATCGATTTACCTGATCTTGATTTAATTTTGGTAGATGGAATTGATCAAGAAAATTGTCCATTTCATTTAGATTTTCAAATTTTGTGGCATGTAAGCTTTTGAAGTATGACCTAATGAGTATTTGAATTTCCTCAGTGTCTTTTGTTATGTTTCCCTTTTCATTTCTGATTTTGATGATGTGGATGGTTTTTCTCTGCCTTTTAGTTACTTTGTCTAAGAGTCTGTCTATCTTGTTGGTTTTCTCAAAGAAAACTCTCTTGGTTTCTTTGATTCTTTGAATTGCTTTATTTTTTTCTAATTCATTGATTTCAGCCCTGAGATTGATTATTTCGACCATCTACTACTCTTTGATGTGTTTCTGCTTCATTTTTTCCTAGGGCTTTTCAGGTGTGCCGTTAAGTTGCTTGTATGAGATGTCTCAAACTTCTTTCTGAAGGCAATTATTGCTATGAACTTTCCTCTTATCACTGTTTTCATTGTGCCCCATAAGTTTGGGTAACTTGTGCCTTCATTTTCATTGACTTTAGGAAGTCTCTAATTTCTTTGTTAATTCCTTCCCTGATCAGCTACTGTTGATTAGAGAGTTGGTTAGTTTCCAAGCTTGTGTAGGCTTTTATTTATTTCTGTTGTTGTTGAGGTCTAGTTTTAGTCCATGGTGCTCTGATAGGATACAAGGGATTATTTCAATTTTTTTGTATCTGTTGAGGCTTTCTTTGTGACCAACTAAATGTTAAGTTATG
The DNA here is from genome assembly GCF_907164565.1 of Psammomys obesus. NCBI lineage: Eukaryota > Metazoa > Chordata > Mammalia > Rodentia > Muridae > Psammomys > Psammomys obesus. Next base: position 928,152 of record NW_026596396.1, on the reverse strand, counting down.
GAGAAGGTTCCAAGGGGTGCTGATAAGATGTACTCATTTGGGTGAAAAGTTCTGTAGACATCTATTAGGTACATTTGATTTAGGACCTCTGTCAGTGTCAGTTTTTCCCTATTAAGCTTCTGTCTAGATGATCTGACCCTTTGTGAGAGTGGAGTGTTAAAGTCTCCCACTATTAAGGTATTGGAATCAATGTGTGGTTTGAGCTTTAATAATGTTTCATTTTGTATTGGGGGCATAGATGTTCAGAATTGTGATGTCCTCATGGTGGATTTTTCATTTTATGAGAATGAAGTGTTCCTCCTCATCTTTTTTGATTAATTTTAGTTGATAGTCTAATTTATTAGATATTAGGATAGCTACTCCAGCTTGTTTTCTGGATCCATTTGCTTGAAAAACCTTTTTCCAGCCCTATTCTCTGAGGTAATGTCTGTGTTTCTTGCAGATGTGCGTTTCTTGGATGCAGCAGAATGTTGGATCCTGTTTCTGCAACCATTGTGTTAGTCTGTGTCTTTTTATTGGAGAGTTGAGTCTGTTGGTGTTGATAGATACTAGTGACCAATGAATGTTAGTTCCTTTTTTGTTTAGTTGGTGGTGATAGTGTGTTTGTTTGCTTGTTTTCTATTGATTTTTTTGTTGTGAGATTATCAATGTCTTATGTTTTCTTGGGTGTAGTTGTTTTTGTTTGATAGGAGATTTCCTTCTAGTATCTTTCGTAGGGTTGTGTTGCTATATAGATATTGTTTAAGTTTAGTTTTTGTCATTAAATATTTTGTTTTCTCCATCTACTTTGATTGAAAGCTTTGTTTGGCATAGTAGTGTAGTTTGACATCTGTATTCTCTTAGAGTCTGCATGACACCTGTCCAGGCCCTTCAGGCTTTCATGGTTTCTCTTAAGAAGTCTGGTGTGATTCTGATAGGTCTACCTTTATATGTTACTTGGCATTTTTTCCTTGCTGCTTTTAATATTTTTTTCGTTCTGTAGATTTAGTGTTTTGACTATTATGGGAAGTGAGGAGTTTCTTTTCTTGACTGGTCTATTTGATGTTCTATATGCCTTTTGTATGTTTTAGGACATCTCTTTCTTTAAGTCGGGAACATTGTCTACTATGATTCTCTTGAAAATATTTTCTGGACTTTGGAGTCTTTAATCTTCTTTTTTGTCTATTCCTATTATTCTTAGATTTTGTGTTTTCATGGTGTTCTTGATTTCTTTGATATTTTGTGTTTGGAACTTTTCCTGATTTTATTTTTAATTTGAGAAATGTCTCAGTTTCTGAATTGTATCTTCAGCGCCTGAGATTCTCTCTTCCATCTCTTGTATTCTATTGGTGATGCTTACCTTTGTGGTTCCTGATCTTTTCTCTAAGTTCTCCTGCTACAGGGTTTTCTCTGTTTGTGTTTTCTTTCTTGATTCTAATTCTGTTTTCATGTCTTACACCATTTCCTCCATCTGTTTGAATGTGGATTTCCATGATGGCCTCTATTTTTTTTTTGTTGTTGTTGTTGTTTGTGTCTTCTCTATTGAGAGGACAGGGTCTCCACAGGGAGAGCAACAGAACAAGAAAATTTGAACACAGGGAACTTCCCAGAGACTCACACTCCAACCAAGGACTATTCATGGAGATAACCTAGAACCCCTTCACAGATGTAGCCCATGGCAGTTCAGTGTCCAAGTGGGTTACATAGTAATGGGAAAAGGGACTGCCTCTGACATAATCTGATTGGCCTGCTCTTTGATCACCTCCCCCTGAGGGGGGAGCAGCCTTACCAGGCCACAGTAGAGGACAATGCAGCCACTTTTGATGAGAACTGGTAGACTAAGACCAGAAAGGAGAGGAGACCCTCCCCTATCAGTGGACTTGGGGAGGGGCATGCATGCAGAAAGGGGAGGGAGGGTGGAATCGGGAGGGGAGGAGGGAGGGGCTTATGGGGGGATACAAAATGAATAAAGTGTAATTAATAAAAAATTTAAAAAAAACTGAATAAGCATGGACTTTACATCATTTTCTTGTGCTTCTGATGAATTGAAATATCCATTGATTTGGGGGGTTGCTGGTGAAGCTATGATGTCCTGATTTTTGTTGGATGTGTTTTTCTGTAGGCCTCCAGCCATCTGATGGTCCGTAGCCTATGCTGTTTCTTCCTGGAGCTTATACTGCAGACTTGGTCCCTCTGTATCTGGCGTGTGGAGTATTCTTCAGGAAGATTGGAGAAGTCAAAAGATTTAAGAATAAGTGTTGATGTTTCAGATGCAGCTAAGGGAGAAAGGACACAGGCACATGTATGGAAGCACAGGAGTGTGTGGTGTTGTGCCTGCCTAGAAGGGTGGAGTGTAAGGGAGGAGCTTATACTCTGGCTGTGGTGCAGGTGCGGCTCAGTTTGGAGGCACAGTGTACCCTGAATGGCTCAGTAGCCCACAGGCCTGTCTCAGTATTGTGCTCCAAACACTTAGATCTGTCTGGGCTGCACTATCTTGGCTCCAGGAATTGTTTCCAGGAATTGTTTGGATGGATTTCACTGAAAGACCTACAAAACAGTGGCTTCAATGTTGAGTATACTGTCCCAGAGATCCCTATTTGCTCACAGTGAGAGTGTGGGTGGGAGGGAACTGGTGGGTGGGAGGGAACCCATGTTGGTTGGCTAGCATAGAAGGACCCAGATCTGGGGCTCCATATGCACTCTCTCACACACACACTCACTCGCAGGCATATGTGGTAAGCTCAGAGAGCCCACAGTTTTCTACTCTCAGATTTTAGTCCCCTTTTGGGTCATTAGAGTAAGGAGGCCCTGTACCTGTGGTTATGCACTCCCTCCCATTGCTGCTGCAGCTGTGAGGCCACTGGAGCAAGCAATAGTGCAGCAGACAGTGCAAGGGTTGAATAGTTCACCACTCTCATACCCCAGAGACATTCACGGGCATGGGGGATTGCTGGATCCAACCAGTTCCAGCTCACAGGTTGTCCCCTCTAGCCCTGGGAATCCTCAAAGTCGATGCTCTGGCTTCAGCTGCCCATTTGCTCACCAGTTTTGGAGTTTTGGTTCCTCTGCCCTTCAGAAACAGTATACACTGGTGGCCGCCATCTTGAAGTGTCCCCCATCCCCTTATGGGACCCTTTTTTGTATCCAACTTTTTTTATTTTATTTTATTTTACTAATTACATTTTATTCACTTTGTATCCCCCTAAAATCCTCACCCTCCTCCCCTCCAGGTCACACTATCCCTCCCCATTCTTCACACATGCCTTTCCTCATGTCCACTGATAGGGGAGGTCCTCCTCTCCTTCCTTCTGATCTCTCAGTCTATCAGATCTCATCAGAAGTGGCTGAATTGTCATCTTCTGTGGCCTGGTAAGGCTGCTCCCCCCTCAAGGGGAGGTGATCAAAGAGAAGGCTGATCAGATTATGTCAGAGGCAGTCCCTCTTCCCATTACTATGTAACCCACTTGGACACTAAAATGCCATGGGCTACATCTGTGCAGGGGTTCTAGGTTATCTCCATACATGGTACTTGGTTGGAGTATGAGTCTCTGGGAAGATCCCTGTGTTCAAATTTTCTGGTTCTGGTTGCTCTCCTTGTGGAGGTCCCGTCCTCTCAAGATCTTACTATTTCCCATTTTTTATATAAGATTCCATGCACTCTGCCCAACAGTTGGCCCTAAGTCTCAGCATCTGCTTTGATAGTCTGCAGGGCAGAGCATTTCAGAGGTCCTATGTGGCAGGTTCCTAGGTTGTTTCCTGTTTTCTTCTTCTTCTGATGTCCATCCTCTTTGCCTTTCAGGATGGGGATTGAGCATTTGAGTCAGGGTCCTCTCTCTTGATTAGTTTCTTTAGATGTACAGACTTTAATAGGTTTATCCTATGTTATATGTCTATATAAGAGAGTATATACCGTGTGTGTCTTTCTGCTTCTGAGACAGCTCACTCAGGATGATCCTTTCCAGGTACCACCATTTACCTGCAAATTTCATGATTTCCTTATTTTTCATTGCTGAGTAATACTCCATTGTGTAAATGTACCACAATTTCTTCATCCATTCTTCAGTTGAGGGGCATCTGGGCTGTTTACAGCTTCTGGCTATTACAAATAAAACTGCTACAAACATGGTTGAGCAAATGTCCTTATTGTGTACTTGAGCCTCTTTTGGATATATGCCTAGGAGTGGTATGGCTGGATCTTGAGGAAGCGCTATTCCTAGTTGTCTGAGAAAGTGCCAGATTGATTTCCAGAGTGGTTGTACAAGTTTACATTCCCACCAGCAGTGGAGGAGGGTTCTCCTTTCTCCACAACCTCTCCAGCATGTGTTGTCACTTGAGTTTTTGATCTTGGCCATTCTGATGGGTGTAAGGTGAAGAAATCTCAGGGTCGTTTTGATTTGCATTTCCCTAATGGTTAATGAGGTTGAACATTTCTGTAAGTGTTTCTCTGCCATTCGATATTCCTCTACAAAGAGTTCTCTGTTGAGCTCTGTTCCCCATTTTTGAATTGGATTACTTGGTTTGCTGCTTTTCAGCTTCTTTAGTTCTTTATATATATTGGATATCAGCCTTCTGTCAGATACAGGGTTGGTGAAGCTACTTTCCCAATCTATAGACAGTCATTTTGTTTTGATGACGGTGTCCTTTGCTTTACAGAAGCTTTTCAGTTTCATGAGGTCCCATTTATTGATTGTTGCGCTTAGAGCCTGTGCTGTTGGTGTTCTGTTCAAGAAGTTTTCTCCTGTACCAATGAGTTCTAGGTTCTTCCCCAATTTTTCTTCTAACCGATTTAATGTGTCTGTTTTTATGTTGAGGTCTTTGATCCACTTGGACTTCAGTTTTGTGCAGGGTGATAAGTATGGATCTATTTTCATTTTTCTACATGTAGACATCCAGTTGGACCAGCACCATTTGTTGAAGATGCTATCTTTTTTCCATTGTATGGTTTTGGTATCTTTGTCAAAGATCAAGTGTCTGTAAGTGTGTGGATTTATTTCTGGGTCTTCTGTTCAGTTCCATTGATCCACCATTCTGTTTCTATGCCAGTACCATGCAGTTTTTAGAACTGTTGCTCTGTAGTACAGCTTGAGATCAGGGATGGAGATACCTCCAGAAGATCTTTTATTGTAGAGGATTGTTTTAGCAATTCTGGGTTTCTTGTTATTTCATACGAAGTTGAGAATTTTTCTTTCCAGGTCTGTAAAGAATTGTGTTGGTAATTTGATGGGAATTGCATTGAATCTGTAGATTGCTTTTGGTAAGATGGCCATTTTTACTATGTTAATCCTGCCAAGCCATGAGCATGGGAGATCTTTCCATTTTCTGATATATTCTTCTAATTCTTTCTTCAGAGACTTGAATTTTTTTTCATACAAGTCTGACTTCTTTGGTTAGGGTTACACCAAGGTACTTTATGTCATTTGTGGCGATGGTGAAGGGTGTTGTTTCCCTAATTTCTTTCTCAGCCCTTTTGTCTTTTGTATACAGGAGTGCTACTGATTTTTTTTTAGTTAATTTTGTAGTTAATTTTGTACTGGCCACTTTGCTGAAGGTGTTTATCAGCTGTAGCAGTTCCCTGGTAGGGTTTTTGGGGTCACTCACATATACTATCATATTATCTGCAAATATTGATAATTTGACTTCTTCCTTTCCAATTTTTATCCTCTTGATCTCCTTCAATTGTCTTTTTATTTTTATTATTATTCATTACACTTTATTCACTTTGTATCCCCCCATAAGCTCCTCCCTCCTCCCCTCCTGATCTCACCCTGACCCAGCTGTCATTTAATAACAAGTTGTTCAGTTTCTATGTGTGTGTAGGCTTTTTGCTCTTTCTGTTGTTGAGGTCCAGCTTTATTCCATGGTGATCAGACAGGATACAAGGGATAATTTCAATCTTCTTGTATCTGTTGAGGCTCTCTTTGTGACTAACTATATGGTCTATTTTGGAGAAGGTTCCATGAGGTGCTGAGAAGAAGGTAAATTCTTTTGTGTTTGGGTGTAAGGTTCTGTATATGTCTGTTAGGTCCATTTGATTCATGACCTCTGTTAGAGACATTGTTTCTTTGTTTAATTTCTGTTTTGTTGACCTGTCCTTTGTTGAGAGTGGGGTGTTGAAGTCTCCCACTATTAATGTGTGGGGATCTATGTGTGGTTTAAGTTTTATCAATGTTTCTTTTACAAATGTGGGTGCCCTTGTATTTGGGACATAGATGTTCAGGATTGTGAAGTGTTCCTGGTGGAATTTTTCCTTGATGAGTATGAAGTGTCCTTCTCCATCTCTTTTGATTAATTTTGGTTGAAAGTCTATTTTATCAGATATTAGAATGGCTACTCCTGCTTGCTTCTTGCATCCATTTGCTTGGAAAGCTATCTTCCAACCCTTTACCCTCAGGTAATGTCTATCTTTGTGCCTTAGCTGTGTTTCTTGTATGCAACAGATTGCTGGGTTTTGTTTACGCATCCATTCTGTTAGTCTGCGTCTTTTTATTGGAAAATTGAGTCCATTTATGTTGAAAGAGATTAATGACCAGTGGCTGTTAGATCCTTTGATTTTGATGTTGGCTGTGGTCATAAGGTTGTGTGCTTGGTTGCTTTTTGTTTTACTGTAGTGAGGTTAATTTTTTCCTGTGTTTTCCTGAAAGTAGCTAGTTTTCTTGGGTTGTATTTTTTCTTCTAGTATCTTCTGTAACACTGAATTTGTGTGTACATATTGTTGAAATTTGTTTTTGTCGTTGAATATCTTTTTTTCTCCGTCTATGAGGACTGAGAGTTTTACTGGGTACAGTAGCCTAGGCTGACATCTGTGTTCTCTTAGGTTCTGCATTATATCTGTCCAGGCTTTTCTGGCTTTCATAGTCTCTATTGAGAAGTCAGGTGTGATTCTGATGGGTTTGCCATTATATGTTACTTGGCCTTTTTCCCTTGCAGCTTTTAGTATTTTTTCTTTGTTCTGTATACTTACTGTTTTGATTATTATGTGATGGGAGGATTTTCTTTTCTGGTCTAATTCATTAGGTATTCTGTAGGCCTCTTGTATTCTTATAGGTCTCTCCTTTAAGTTGGGGAAATTTTCTTCAATGATTTTGTTGAAAATATTTTCTGGGCCTTGGAGGAGGAAATCTTCTTTTTCCTCTATTCCTATTATCCTTAGATTTTGTCTTTTTATGTTGTCTTGGATTTTTTGGATGGTTTGTGTCAAGAATTTTTTAGATTTATTATTTTTTTGACAGATACATAGATTTCTTCCATTGTATCTTTCACACCTAAGATTCTTTCTTCCATCTCTTGTAGTCTGTTGGTTATGCTTACCCCTGTAGTTCCGGTTTTCTTTCCTAGGTTCTCCCTCGCCATGCTTTCCTCCATTTGTGTTTTCTTTAATTTTTCCAATTCTATCTTCAGGTCTTGAGCCATTTTTTTGATTTCCTTCACCTGTCTGACTGTATTTTCCTGTTTTTCCTTCAATTTCTTCAGCTGTTTCTTTGAACATTTCCTCTGTTTCTTTTATTTCTTTCAGTGATTTAATTTCCTCTGTGAACACCACAAAATGTTTGGCTCCATCTTTCTGTATTTCTTTATGGATGGCCATAATCTGCTTGTCTTTATCTTCCCCCAATTCTTTACACATTTTATTTGCTTCCTCCATTAACCTCTTCATAAGCATAGATGTAAGGTCATCTTCTTGAATTTCACTTATGTTAGAGTGTCCAGGGCTACTTGCCCCTGGATAACTGGGTTCTGGGGGTGCCATATTGCTTTGCCTTTTGGTGGTTGTGTTTTTTTCGCTGGCCTCTATCCATCTCTCTGTCTCAGGTGTTGTCTGTTAATTTCTGGCACCTGCTGGGCCCTGGGGTGGGTAGAATTCACTTGGTGGGGTTCTGAAGTTCTCCTCTGCTTTTTGAGTATGGTCAACTGAATGGTGGTGCTTCTCAGGAAATGTCACAGTTCACTTCAGGTATATGGACCTATGTGGTAACTGTGGTGTTTAGGAAGGCTCTCCTCTCATCAGGAGAGGTCCTGGTGATGGCTGCCCTGCTGCTGGGTTTCTTGCTCTGAATTTAGTGAGCAGCAGCTGTTGCTCTTAAGGTGTAATTGTTGGGTGCAGCTCTCTTGAAGAACCAGGGATTCCCACAGTTTTGTCAGTTTAGCGAGGGATAACGGGTTGATCCTTGGAGCAGTATCTGAGGGCTGCTGTAATGGCTCTCTGGCTTTTGTAGGTCTGAGGATGCAGCTGCGTGCCCCAGTGCCCTAGTGGTACTCAACAATGGCAGGTGAGCACGGCGCTCATGCCTGCAGTAGAAGCCTAGAGCCTAGAGTCTGTGTGAATCCAGAAAGTCTTTTGGAGCTGGGAGTCCTGAGCGTTGGACCTGATGATTCCCCTGCTGTGGGGTTTCCTCCTGACAGGGACACCCAGTCTTTGCTTTGAGGACAGCCGTTCTGTCTGTGATGGACCCACAGGGACAGTCTTACGTGGCTCTGCCTTTTTGCCTTTCTGGGGATTGGGTGCCTGGGCATCTGCCAAAACTGGGTAAATTTTTCCCGGGACCGGGTAATTTTTCCCGAGACCTTTTCAGGGTGGTGGTATCGGCTGAGTGCTCTGAGATCAGACCAGCCATTCCCCTCCCTGTGGGTTTGCACCCGACAGAGAAACTCAGTCTCTGGTGCCCTGGGGCCCACAGTTCTATCTGGGGCAGCGAGTCAAGGGCAGGCAGGATTCTGTGCTGGCACCTGGGTCCCCGGCTCTGGCTCTGGGCTGGCTCCTTGGTGCCCATGGAACCCCGAGTCTTTTCCAGGGAATGTCTGGGTGACCTAAGGCCGGTCCCAATCGTTTCCTGCACTATGGGGTTATGTCTCGACTGGAAATCCCAGTGTCTGATGTTGTGGTGCCCACAGTTCAGTCTGAAACAGTGATCAGAGCAAGCTGGCATGTGGCTCTGGGCTGGCGACCAAGCCTGGCAGAACCGGGATCTCTTTTGCGGTTTAGCCATGTGAGTTAAAGCTGATTGAATCCCCCACCGTGGGATATCCTCTCACCTGAGAAGCACAATCACTTGTGTTTTAGGGCCATGAGTTTTGACTGCTGGTCACTGTGCTGATCCTGCTGTGCTGCTGGTCAGAATGAGAGTCATCCTGGAGCTGCCATCTTCCTGAATCCCTATGGGACTCTTAAAAGTGTGCTTTGATGATCCTTTAGGGAGCATAAGACCTCCATCCTATATCCATCTCAAATTCTAAGGTAAAAAAAGGAATCATCTCTAACAGATCTGTGGGCAAGACTTTTCTTTAAAGGAATTCAACCCTGGTTAAATCTAACTGAATATTCAAAAAGGATTAGGGAAAGTTATTGAAGCAGAAACATAGCATGGACTAAGATAGTGAAAAATTAAAGAAGGCCACTGGACCCCTAGGTCTCATAAGAAGCAGGTTTATGGGAGCAATTCAACTGTAAACACAGTTTCTTCATGAAAAGCAAAGGATAAGTCAGAGAGTAAAGAGCACAACCAAGAGACCAGAGAAACCTTAAAAACTGATCAAGAAGTCAGGAGTGGTGATGCTCATTGGTAAACCCAGCACTCCTGAGAGTTGAAATCTTGGAGGCCACATGGGCTACAAAGAAATTTCCAGACCAGTGTGAGGCATTTGTTTGAAGAAGAAGAATAAAAATAAGAAGAAGAAGAGGAAGAAGAAGAGGAAGAGGAAGAGGAAGAGGAAGAGGAAGAAGAAGAAGAAGAAGAAGAAGAAGAAGAAGAAGAAGAAGAAGAAGAAGAAACAGACTGAAGAACACTCTGTGTTTGCTCATTTTGATTAAAAATGCACCACAGACAGTCCTCTTTAATGTCCCTGCTTTTGAAAAGAAATGTCTACCTCAGTTATGCTAAGCCTCCTCACCATGATGGTTATATATGAGCAGACCCCTGGTGTTCTTTTCCTTTCTTATTATGATTAAAAATTTATATTTAGATTTAAACTCAGTTGAGAACAGTGGTTCTCGCCTTTCCCAATGCTTTGACCGTTTAATACAGTTCCTCATGTTGTGGTGACCCCAACCATACAATTATACTTATTAAAATATACTTCAAACTGTAATTTTGCTACTTTTATGAATCATGATGTAAATATCTGTGTTTTCTAATGATCTTAGGCAGCCCTGTGAAAGGGTCATCCGACTTCCCCCCATGGGATCATGACTCACAGGTTGGGAACCACTGGTTTAGACAATCCCAATACATTTGGCAATATCCAAAGCATTATAACTAGGAGCCAGCTAAACACATGCCTTCCTTTTCCCATCATGCCTGAGTAGCAGATTGATTATGGACACATTACTGTCACAGAGTTCTTTCCCAGCCTGTTTGATCTGGTGCTTGTTGGCCTGATATTCACACTAGCATCTTCTATGGTCCTCATGTCTGACTCAGTGGCCAGTGCAATTTGATGATGGCATAGATTGTTTCTCTGGGCATGCGCCTGCCGGGATATTTGATCTGTCTCTGAAACTCCTGAGCATTGGGAGGTAGGTGACATGTGGATGTCTTCTTTATGTGGCTGTGGAAACCTTTCAATACTGCCTTCTTGGCACTAAATGCCTTTGGGGATGATAGGCACTTCCGTCTTCACTTTCAGTGACATCTTGGTGAAAAGTTATTTCACTATAAAATGCTGGCTTGCCAACTCTCTATGCAGACCTGCCTGGATCCAAATGCACAGAGACCTGCCTGCTTCTGCATCCTGGTAGATTTATAATTTGATATTTGTATTCTTTTTAGGCGTGTGTGTGTGTGCTGTACATGTGAGTGTCCACAGAATCCAGAAGAGATCAAATAGTATGTACGGAGCTAGAGTTATAGGCTTTTTGACATGGATGCTGGAATTTGAATTCTGGACCTCTGGAGGCGCAGCAGGTGCTCTTGACCACTGAGCATTTCTTCAGTACACTTACATATTTTTCTCTGCATGTAAACAGTGTGAGAAGAATTTCAACTGAAGTACTGTAGCTATACCTGGATGTGAATTAGAGTCTGAGATTCTAGATTTTAAGTAGCTTCTGTGAGGGATGAGAATGCATATGACATGTGGAAGGGACATGAAGTCAAGGGCTAGATGCCCCACTGTGATCCCCATCTCCTGCAATCCATGCTCTGATTTAATCTTCCAGTTGAGTGTAGGTGAGACTTGTGACTCCATTTTAGCCCACAGAATAGAGCAGGATGCCAGAATGGCAGTTCTGTGATTATGTTGTATAATCTTGTGAGGTGATACAGCTGGGAGACCTTCTTCTTGGCAGGCTTTCATAAAGTGAGTGGTCATGTGGCCCTGTAACAGTAAGTATGGTATTAATGTTGTCAAATTAAGTGTTTTCTAGTGCCTGGATATTTGGTCCAATATTATTCTGGATATTTCTGTGACAGTGTCCTAGGTGAGATTAACAGCTAAATCAATATAATTTGAGTCAAAAACCATGTGCTGTATAATATAGGTAGGCTATATCTACTTGGGGGGAAGGCCTGACTAAAACAAGACCCTGAACTTCCCCAAGCAACGGTGAATTCTTCCAGAAGTTGGCCTTTGATGATGACCTTTTTTCCTGAGTCTCCACATGTCATCCCACCTTGCAGATTTTGTTTTGTTTAGTTTATTTTTTAAATTTTTTATTAATTACACTTTATGCACTTTGTATCCCCCCTGTAGTGCCCTCTCCCTCACCTCCCAATCCCTCCCTTCCTCCCCCTTCTCCACGCATGCCCCTCCCCAAGTCCACTGATAGGGGAGGTCCTCTTCTCCTTCCTTCTGATGCTAGTATATCAGATCTCATCAGGAGTGGCTGCATTGTCTTCCTCTGTGATCTGGACTTGCCAAGTTCACAGCCACATGAACCAATTTTTTTTAATCAAACACTCAAGTCACAGCTACCTATGACAAACTTTTGGCCATGCTTCTCTGCAGAATATGGCATGGCACAGAAAAGGGAGGGGTGACTGCTTGTCTAGCAGCTCCCAAGACGTTTAATGCTACTGACAATTGTGTGAGCAATCTTGGAAGTATTTTCTTACCCACTTGATCATCAAAGGACAATCTTTCCCTGGCCAAGCACTGAACCTACCTAAGCCATTATAAATGCATGTTGTTTTAAGTTTCTATGTTTGGGTCAATGATATTGAGGTGTTCTGGGAATTGAACCCAGGGCATTGGCATACCAGGTAAATAATCTGACACTGAGCTGTGTAAGCAGCCATTGTGACAGCAGTAGATATACAGAAGATAGATGATACAAGAGGGTGTTAGACATTCTTAACTGTGTGCACAGGGCTGATCCTCCTCCAAAAGGGCCCATCTACCTTCTAGTAACTCAGCCCTGTGTAATGTCTTCTTAGCAGAAACATGCTACAGAGACATGGAAACATTGTAGTATTCTAGAAAGAAGCTCATCAGGCCTGCTGGTGCAGGCCTGGAATCCTGGGTGGCTGAGACAATAAGATTGTAAGTCCAAAGCCATTCTGTGCTACAGAGTGAGCCCAAGGCTCGTTGAGGCAACTTAGCAAGACCCTGTCTCAAACAAATGAAAACTGAATGACATGGGCCCAGCCACGTGAGGGCCTAAGGAAAGTACCTTTGAGAAACGTGAAACAGTGTAAAGGTTCTGAGGCCAGTTGAACTGATGATGTGTGCAAGGAACAAACCAAAAAAAAGATAGTGTGCTGGGTACACTCATGAGAAAGGGGTGAGTGGGAAGAGATGGGTGTATTCATTTGCTTGAGCTACAGTGACCATGTGCCACAACTTTGGGCTCTGCAGAAGTGTATAGTCTTACAGTTCAAAAACCTCCAAGTATGACTAAAGAACAGGCAGGGCTGGTTCCTTCTGTGCGATATGAGGAACCATCATGTTACAAACCTTTACAATGATCTTTGTCTTTATTTTCATGTGGTGTGTGTTTGTGCCTGCGTGCATGTATGTGTATGTTCGTACCTGTGTCCAAAGGTCCACTTCTTACACTTGGGAGCCCCCCTTCCACAGTCTGACCCTTCTTCCTTAATTATATCTCCAACAACCATGTTTCCAAATGAGGTCACTTTTTGAGGCACCAAGAGTTAGGATTTGAACATGACGTTTTGACAGACACAATTTAACACCTAATGCAAGGCTATTATGCCATGTCTGATAAAAGCCAGAGAAGGCCCCAGAGACCAGGAGAAAGGGTTAGATGTTCTCTGAATGTAATGAGAAATCATCAAAGAGCCTCAAATCAGAAAAGGGACATGATCTGATTTGTTTTAAAAGGGTCATGCTGACTGCTGGGTTAAATTATGAGAGAAAACAGCACCATATGCCGCATGACTCATATGGCTGCCCTCCTAGAGATGGGAATTCACATCATAGCAACCATTTACCAGACCTGAGGGTTCGGGTTTCATTGTTTATCATTAGTTCACAGTAAAAACAAATTTAGCTGTCAAATGAGAAGATGAACACATCCTCATGACCACATATAAAATATTGTCCTTCTTGGATGTTTACTTTGAAAATATGAAAGTAATACATGCTCTCGCCAAAAAAAAAAAATTCAAGTGACACTAAAGGAATACACATAAAATACTAGACTCTGCAATCCCAGCCCTGCTCCATCCTCAGCTCAAGACTGTTTTCACTCATCAGATAACCCCTCTCCATCTTTATATATTTACTAGATTAATAACCACAATAATATGCTAACAGTATTGCTAACTGCCCAACTTCATCAAGACAGACTCTTGCTTTCTTCTTTCTATGGCATAGAAACACTGAGGATGAACAAGAACACTAAACTGCAAGATGAGTAGAAGAAATACCATTTAGGGCTGGGTTGTAGTCCAGAGGAGGAAGCCTTACCTAGTACATGCATCTATACCAGAAGCATTAAAAAACAAACAAACAAACAAACAGATAAACAGACATTAAACTTGAGATCAAATACACCATGTTCCAATTTCTGTTATTTCCTGCTTCTGTGATGTTGAGAAAAATCACAACCAGGAAAGTCTCATTCCCTCATATTTTTTTTTTCTATTCCATGGGTTGTAATGTAAGTCAAGGCTGTTATATATGTATGTATGTGTATATATATATATATATAGACAACCCTCTGCTCCCAACACACACACACACACACTGATATGGAAATTTTTTTTCTTAATACAGAATTAATGGGAGGAGTGCTACTGAATGACAGGTAGCTGGAGTGCAGTTGACTTTGATAGGCCGGGGATGTCTGGGGTGAATCTTGAAGGGCTTTGTCTCGAGGGGAGATGAAACAGGAGGGAATAAGGTGAGTGCATCCCTCTAAGTAGCCATATGAGACATACTGTTTTGGTGCCTCAGATACTCTAGTATAGTGGCATATTCAGAGTCTCAGAAACAGAAATCACCATGAAACATGCTTATGGGAAATGACTATGTAAAATGGTTGAGAAAACAGCTAGCAGAAGCTTCCAAGGCCTCCCAGTTGGGAGGAAGCTGAATTTTCTTCACTATAAATAACTATTGGTGTATATCATTTAAAGTTGTCACCAGTGTCTGGATCTGATTTTGTTTTTCTTTCATTGTATTCCACACTCCCTACTGTGGTATATGGCGCTGAGTCCGTATTTAATCAATGTTGGTTGAGTGAACCAATTATTCCCCACACATCATCATTTTTAGGGCAGTGATTTTTAGTGATCCTTTTTATTACTCATTGTGGTGGTTTGAATGGAAATGACCCTCATAGGCTCATATTTCAGTACTTTGTCCCCAGCTGGTGAAACTCCTTGAGATAGATTAGAAGGTATGGCCTTTTTGTAGGAGGCATGTCACTGGGGGTGGCTTTGAAGTTTCACAAGCACACAGCATACCAAGTTAGCTCTATTTGCTTGTGCTTGTAGAATCAAGATGTAAGCTTTCAGCTATTGCTTCAGTGCCACGACTGCCTGCATGTTGCCTTGTCTGCCTGCTGACATGCTCCCTGCTATGGTAATTAGGGACTCTAACCCTCTGAAACTATAAACTACGATAAACTCTTTCTTCTATCCTTGGTCACAGTGTCTCTTCACAGCAATGGACAAATAACTTAAGACTGCCCTGAACACACATGATACTTGGATGTCATTATTTTTTATTATGCCTTAGAGCACACATGCTGCTCGGATATTGACTGTCTCTAGAACAGCATGTCCTGAAGGCCTAGGCCCCATCACTGGGAGATGGTTTAGCCGTTAAGAGTACTGTTCTTATAGAGGACTGGAGTTTGGTTCCCAGTACCCATGTCAGGCAGCTCACAGCTGTATGTAAATCCACCCTCAGGGAGTTCAGCACACTCTTCTGGCCTCTGTGCACACCTGCACTCCCATGCGCACACAACACACACACCCACAAACGCATGTGCACAAGCATGCACATCTGCGCACACACACACAAATGTACGAGTGCACACAGACATTTAAAAACTAACAGTATTTCTTCAATTGTTTGGGTCATAACATTAGTGATTTAGGCATCCTGATGAGACAGAATCTTGCTATATAGTCCAGGCTAGGCTTAAACTCAAGATCCTCTGCTAGAATTACAGTAATGCTTCACCACACCTGACTCTTAAGTCTTTTCATAAGAAAATAGTATGTTTTATTATGTACATTAAAGTGTCTAATAAACCAAGAATTATGTTTGAATTCAGTATTCCCATAACTCGGCTATCAACATGAATTCATGCTTCTTGACCTACCAGCATTACAGTTACCTCTAGACAAACCTTAGCCACATCAGTACTTTCGTGATTGCACTGACATCTTGTGGCCACTCTCAGGTTTTTCTCTGGGCATACCTGTACCAGATAATGGATCAGTTTGTGTTTCATATGCCATCCATTTTTATCTGAGTCCTACAGTAACAGTAGGACTCAGTAACCCTACGGGCTCATCACTTTCTTCTTTTCTTAAGAGGTAGTCATATTAGAGGCAGGAATGGTGGTAGTCTGGGAAGTAGCACTGGTGAGCTGATGAATAACAACAGGGACCAAAAATGGTGTTTGGGTGTGATAGTGAATACCTGGAATTCCAGTACCCAAGAGAGGTGGAAGGACAATGTCGTTCTTGCCTCAGTGGCAAGCTTGAAGCCAGCCTGGGATAGGTAGGACCCTGTCTCATAAGAACACAACAAAAAAGGTGGAGACTTCAAGTTCTTAAAAAAGATTGAGAGAGAGAGAGAGAGAGAGAGAGAGAGAGAGAGTGTGTTGGCATGCACATACCACAGCACCATGCCTCTGTATATCAGGACAACCTACCAGAGTAAGTTCTCTTTTCCTACCATATGGAAAAACCCAGGGGATTGAACTTGGATCTTTAAGCTTGGTGACAGATGCCTTTTCTTACTGAGCCATTTCACCATCCAGGATTTCAGTCTTATTTTGATGCAGAGAAGTCTTTCCTAACATGGTACCACATAAAGGCAAGGGTAATAATGGTAGCAACAAAATGTCAACACAGGTATTGTACAGATATATTCAAATACCAAAATGGAGAAAGTTAATTTTTTTTAATATATTACTTTTGCGTGGGTATGCTACATTAGTGCAATGTGGTGGTTTGAAGGAGAATGACCCCCATAGGCTCATAGATTTGAAGGCTTTGTCACCAGGGAGTTGCACTATTTGAAAGGACTAGGAGTTGTGGCCTTGTGTGTCGCTGCAGGTGAGCTTCGAAGTTTCAAAAGCTCAGAGTCTCTCTCGTTGCCTACGGACCAGGATGTAGCTCTCAGTACTGCCCTAGTGCCCATCTGCATGCCACCTGTTCCCTACCATGATTATAATGAACAACACCTCTGAAACTGTAAGCAAGCCCCAATTAAATGCTTTGTTTTATAAGAGTTACTGTGGTCATGGCATCTCTTCATAGCAATAGAGCAATGATTAAGACAGTGCAGGTAGGCGGTCCAAAATGGTGGCGACCAGCATACACCGTATCTGAGGGGCAGAGGATGCAAAACTCCAAAATTGGTGAGTGGGGGGGGGGCAGCTGAAGCCAGAACATCCACATTGAGGCTTCCTGGGTGAGAGGGGACAACCTGTGAGCTGGGCCAGTTTGCATCCAGGTCACCAGTGGACATCTCCAAGGACTGACAGTGGGGAATATTCAACCTGCTGACAGAAGCACAAGTCTCCCTACTTGGCTGAGATGGCAGTGATTGTCTAAACACAAGCCTCCTCGCTTGGTGTCTGAAACACCACGGGGTGGGGTGGGAGCTCCAGGAGCTGCAGCTGTGGCACGGCAGTGGCTAGTCCAAGCAGGAGCTTCTGAGCTCAGTGACTATGATGCAGAGGTAGCTACCTCAATTACAGGCATCCCTACCTGGTGGCCAAACAGTGAACACTACTGAGCTGATGGATCTCCTACACTCTCATTTGCCCCTTGCAGGCCCAAATCTGAGAGGAGAGAACAGGGGAAACCTGTGAACTTTGCGATTAGGCCTGCAAGCTAGTGAGTGCGCCCTTATTATATATTATATATATATATATAATTTTTTGTATATTAATTAGTTATTTATTTTGTATCCCAGCTGTAGCCCCCTCCTTTATTCCCTCCCAATCCCACCCTCCCTCCCTCATCTCCTCCCTGCCCCTCTAAGTCCTGATAGGGGAGGTCCTTCTCTTCCATCTGACCCTAGTTTATCAGGTCTCATCAGGACTGGCTGCATTGTCTTCCTTTGTGGCTTACTAAGTCTGCTCCTCCCTCGGGGCAGGGACGGGGAGAGGATAGGTCAAAGAGCCTGCCACTGAGTTCATGTCACAGACAGTCCCTGTTCCCCTCAATAGGGAAACACACTTGGATGCTGAGTTGCCATGGGCTATGTCTGAGCAGGGATTCTAGGTTATATCCATGCATGGTTCTTGGTTGGAGAATCAGTCTCAGAAAAGACCCCTGTGTCCTGATATATTTGGTCCTTGTGGCACTCCTGTCCTCTCCAGGTCTTATTAACTCTCCCTTCTTTCATATGATTCCCTGCACTCTATCCAAGGTTTGGTTATGAGTCGCAGCATCTGCTTTGATACACTGCTGGGTAGAGACTTTCAGAGGCCCTCTATGGTAGGCTCCTGTCTTGTTTCTTGTTTTCTCCTACTTCCAATGTCCATCCCATTCATCTTTCTAAGTTGGGATTGATCATCTTACCCCGGATCCTACTTGTTTTAGCTTCTTTAGGTGTACAGATTTTAGTATGTTTATTTTATCTTATATGTCTAGTATCCACTTATAAATGAGTATATACCGTGTGTGTATTTCTGCTTCTGGGATACCTCACTCAGGATGATCTTTTCTAGATCCTACCATTTGCCTGCAAATTTCATGATTTCCTTGTTTTTAATTGCTGAGTACTATTCCACCGTGTAAATGTAAGACAGTTTCTGTATCATAGTGCTTCCTCAAGATCCAGCTATACCACTCATAGGCATATAGCCTTTATTTTTTAATTTTTATTTTTTATATTTATTACAGTTCATTCACTTTGTGTCCCAGCTGTAGCTGCCTCCCTCTTTTCCCTTCTGATCCCACCCTCCCTCCCTCATCTTCTCCCATGCCCCTCTCAAGTCCACTGATAGGTGAGGCCCTCCTCCCCTTCCATCTGACACTAGCCTATCAGGTCTCATCAGGGCTGGCTGCATTGTCTTCCTATGTGACCTGGTAACGCTTCCCATCTCTCAGGGGGAGGTGATCAAAGAACCAGTCACTGAGTTCATGGCAGAGGCAGTCCCTGTTCCCCTTACTAGGGAACCTACTTGGATGATGAGCTGCCATGGGCTACATTTGTGCAGAGGTTCTAGGTTGTCTCCATGCATGGTCAGTGAGTGCTTGCAGAGCCCCAGATCCAGGGTCCCTCTACAACAGCAGCCAGACATCATATCCCTCCCACCACATCTCCACTGTGGGCAACATAGGGATCCTTGGGACAGCATTCTCAACACTGAAGCACCTGTTCTGTGGGCCTACCAGTGGATTCCAAGCAAAAAATAGCTGGAGCAGACATATCTGAAAACAAGGACAGTACAACAGGCCTGTCAGCCACTAGGATATTCAGGGTCAGGGCACCTGTGCATACGAATTGCACCCATGAACAGCAACAGCAACTGCACCCCTTCCTGCACTTAAGCACCACCCTTCCAGGTACCTACAGGGTCTAGCACCCTCTCCCTCAAGGCACACTACAATGCACATGCCAACACTTGCACATATGCGCCTGTGGCCTACCTCCCTTACCTACAACTGAAACACCAAAATCACTCTCAAACCAGTGGACCTCTCTCACATTCGTGAAGAATACTCCAGACACCAGAGACAGACAGACCCAATCTGAAATACATACTCCAGGAACAAACAACAAAGGTTACAGATAAGCAGACAGCTAGAGGTCAGCATAAGAAAACATCCAACAAAAATCAGGACGTCATGGCTTCCTCAGCAATACCCCCCCCAAATCAGTGGATATTTTAATTCATTGGAAACACAGGAAAATGATTTTAAAGTTATGCTTATTTAGTTATTAGAAGCACATAAAAAGAAAACAAACCAACAAAAAAAAATAGAGACCATCATGGAAAGACAGGAATCTACATTGAAACAGATGATGGAAATGGTGTAAGACATGAAAACAGAATTTGAATCAATAAAGAAAACAGAAACAGAGAAGACCCTGGAGCTGGACAACTTAGAGAAAAGATCAGGAACCACAAAGGTAAGCATCACCAACAGAATAAAAGATGGAAGAGAGAATCTAAGGTGCCGAAGATACAATTGCAGAAATTGATACATCTCTCAAAGAAAAAGTAAAATCAGAAAAGTTCCAAAAGCAAAACATCTAAGAAATCAAGGATGCCATGAAAAGATGAAATCTAAAAATAATAGGAGTAGAGGAAAAAGAAGATTCCAGGCTCCAGGGTCCAGAAAATATTTTCAAGAAAATCAAAGAAGAAATGTTCTCAACTTAAAGAGATGTCCATAAACATACAATTGGCCTACAGAACACCAAATAGACTAGAGTAGAAAAGAAACTCCTCATGTCACATAATAGTCAAAGGATTAAATCTACAGAACAAAGAAAAAATGTTAAAAGCAGCAAGGGGAAAAGGCCAAGTAACATATAAAGGTAAACATATCTGAATTACACCAGACTTCTTAACAGCAACTATAAAAGCCAGAAGGGCCTGGGCAGATGTCATGCAGATTCTAAGAGAGTACAGATGCCAACCCAGACTACTATACCTACCAAAGCTTTCAATAAACATAGATGGAGAAAACAAAATAATCCATGACAAAACTAAACTTAAATAATTTCTACACATCTACCCAGCCCTACAGAAGATACTGGAAGAAAAACTCCAATCCAATGGGAAATCAACTACACCCAGGTAAACACAGGATATAGATAACTTCACAACAAAGACTTAAACGAAAACAAACATTGAAACACAGTAACACCACCAACTCCACAATAAGAAGAACTAACACTCATTGGTCACTAGTATCTATCAACATCAATGGACTGAGCTCTCCAATAAAAAGACACAGACTAACAGAATGGTTGCAGAAACAGGATCCAACATTCTGCTGCATCCAAGAAACACACCTTTGCAACAAATATAATCACTACCTCAGAGTAAAAGCCTGGAAAAAATGTTTTTCAAGCAAAGAGACCCAGAAAACAAGCTGGAGTAGCTATCCTAATATTGAAAAAAATAGACTTTTAACCAAAGTTAACCAAAAAAGCTGAAGAGGGACACTTCATTCTCATCAAAGGAAAAATTCACCAGGAGGACATCACAGTCCTAGACATCTATGCCCCAAATACAGGAGCACCTGCTTTTGTAAATGAAACATTATTAAAGCTTAAATCACACATCGATCCCAACACCTTAACCAAGGAACAGATTATCTACACAGAAGCTAAATAGGGAAATAATGACACTTACAGAGGTCCTAAATCAAATGGATCTAACAGATGTTTACAGGTCTTTTCAACCAAACTCAAAAGAATATAATTTCTTCTCAGTCCCTCACGGAACCGTCTCAAAAATTGAACATATACTTGGTCACAAAGCAAGCCTCAACAGATACAAGAAAATTGACATAATCCCTTGTATCCTGTCATACCACCATGGCCTAAAACTAGACCTCAAAAACAACAGAAATAACAAAAAGCCTACATACTCATGGAAACTAAACAACTCTCTGCTCAAAGAAAATGAAGGCACAACTTACCCAAACTTATGGGATACAATGAAAGCAGTGCTAAGAGGAAAGTTCAGAGCACGAAGTGACTCTAGAAAAAAGTTGGAGACATCTCATACAAACAATTTAATGGCACACATAAAAGCCCTGGGGGATGGGGGGGAGAAAGCAGACACACCAAAGAGAATTAGATGATTGGAAATAATCAAACTCAGAGCTGAAATCAGTGAATTAAAAACAAAGAAAACAATTCAAAGAATCAAGAGATGGTTCTTTGAGAAAATCAACACAATATACAAACCCTTAACCAAAATAACTAAAAGGCACAGAGAAACTATCCATATCAGCCAAATCAGAAATGAAAAGGGGGACATAATAATAGATACTGAGGAAATCCAAACAGACATTAGCTTTTGCTACAAAAGCCTATATGCCACAAAAATTTGAAAATGTAAATGAAATGGACAATTTTCTTGATAGTTTCCATCTACCAAAATTAAATCAAGATCAGGGAAGTAGATCAAATTGTCCTATACCCCCCATACAAGGAAATAGAATAAAAAATCTCCCTTCCAAAAAAAGCCCAGGGCCAGATGGTTTCAGCGCAGAATTCTACCAGACCTTCAAAGAAGAGCTAACTCCAATTCTCTTCAAACTATTCCACAAAATAGAAAGAGAAGGAACACTACCAAACTCATTGTATGAGCCACAGTCACCTTGATACCTAAACGATAAAAGACCCAACAAAAAGAGATCTTCAGACCTATCTCTCTTATGAACATTGATGCAAAAATACTCAATAAAGTACTTGCAATCCAAATCTAAGAATGCATAAAAGATATCATCCACCAAGTAGGCTTCAACCCCGGCATGCAAGTGTTGTTCAATATACAGAATACTATCAATGTAATCCACACACACCTACAGATAATTGATTTGTTACAAAGAAGCCAAAACCATGCAACGGATAAAAGACAGCATCTTCAACAAATGGTGCTGTTCTAATTGGATGTCTACATGCAGAAAAATGCAAATATATCCATATTTATCACCATGCACAAAATCAATGTCCAAGTGGATCAAAGACCTCAACATAAAATCAGACACACTAAACCCGTTAGAAGAAAAAGTGGGAAAGAACCTAGAATAGGTGACCACTTCCTGAACAGAGCACCAACGGCACAGGCTCTATGAGCAACAATTGATAAGTGGGACCTCATGAAACTAAAAAGCTTCTGTAAAGCAAAGGACACCGTCATCAGAACAAAACAGCCTACAGATTAGGAAGAGATCTTCACCAACCCTATATCTGAAAGAGGGCTAATATCCAGAATATATAAAGAACTCAAGAAGTTAAACAGCAAAATTCAAGTAATACAATTAAAAAATGAAGTATAGAGTTAAATACAGAATTCTCAATAAAGGAATAGCGAATGGCAGAGAAACACTTAAAGAAATGTTCAACATCCTTAGTCATTGGGGAGATGCGAAGCAACACGATCCTGGGATTTCACCTTACACCCATCAGAATGGCTAAGATCAAAAACTCAAGTGACAACACATGCTGGAGAGGATGTGGAGAAAGTGGAACCCTCCTTCATTGCTGGTGGGAATGTAAACTTGTACAACCACTTTGGAAATCAATCTTGGGCTTTCTCAGACAATTAGGAATAGCGCTTCCTCAAGATCCAGCCATACCACTCCTAGGCATATATCCAAAACATGTTCAAGTATATAACAAGGACATTTGCTCAACCATGTTCATAGCAGCTTTATTTGTAATAGCCAGAATCTGGAAACAACCCTGATGTCCCTCAACTGAGGAATGGATACAGAAATTGTGGTACATTTACACAATGGAACACTACTCAGCCATTAAAAACAAGGAAATCATGAAATTTGTAGGCAAATGGTGGGAACTAGAAAAGATCATCCTTGAGTGAGGCATCCCAGAAACAGAAAGACAAACAGAATACATAATCAATTTTAAGTGAATATTGGACATATAATATAGGATGAATATACTAAAATCTGTACACCTAAAGAAGCTAAGCAAGAAGGAAGACCCTGGGTAAGATGATCAAGCCTCATGGGACTGACATTGGAAGAGGGAGAAAACAGGCAACAGGACAGGAACCTACCCGAGAGGGCCGCTGAAAGACTACCCAGCGTGGTATCAAAGTAGATCCTGAGACTCATAGCCACACTTTGGGCAGAGTGCAGGAAATCTTATGAAGGAAGGGGGAGATAGGAAGTCCTGGAGGGGACAGGAGCTCCACAAAGAGAGTAACAGAACCAAAAAACCTGGGCATAGGGTTGTTTTCTGTGACTGATACTCCAACTAAGGACCATGCATGGAGATAACCTAGAACCCCTATACAGACGTAGCCCATGGCAGCTCAGTCTCCCAGCAGGTTCCCTGGTAATGGGAACAGTGACTGTCTCTGACATGAACTCAGTGGCTGGTTCTCTGATCACCTCTCCCTGAGGGGAGAGCAGCCTTACCAGACCACACAGGAAGACAATGCAGCCAGTGCTGATGAGACCTGATGGGCTTGAGTCAGAGGAAGGGGAGGAGGACCTTCCCTATCTGTGGACTTGTGGAGGGGCAGGGGAGGAAGTGAGAGAGGGGGCTACAGCAGGGATACAAAGTGAGTAAACTGTAATTTATAAAGAAATTAATTAATTAAAAACTATTTAAAAAAAAAAAACACAGTGCACGTACTTGTACCTGCAGTTGCCAGAGAACATCATATCCCCTGAAACTTGAGTGATAGGGGGTTGTGAATCACTGAAATGGGTGCTATGAATCAAATTTATGTCCTTTGCAAAAGCGATTAATGTTCTTAATCCCTGAGACTTCTCTTCAGCTTCATCATAGAGAAAATCTTAAAATAAAACTGGGATGCACAGAAAATAAAACTGGGATGCCTTATAGGTATTGTCTGTCTGAAAGAGGGAAGGAGTAAGGAGGAGTCAGTTGTAGGCAAAAGAAAAAGTATACTTCAAAGTACACCCTTCTTTTCTTTTGTAGGTTTCATATAG
This sequence comes from Psammomys obesus, assembly GCF_907164565.1. Taxonomy (NCBI): domain Eukaryota; kingdom Metazoa; phylum Chordata; class Mammalia; order Rodentia; family Muridae; genus Psammomys; species Psammomys obesus. The sequence continues at coordinate 903,907 of NW_026596396.1, read as the reverse complement.
GTTTGGAAATAACTATTGTATATCCAATCACTATTCCATATTCCATCTCACTTTAATTTACATGGCAACTCCAGAGGATTTTTCTCCAAAGCATTTTATTGTTAGCATACCATTAATAGGTTGCTAAGAAGGGTGGTTGGTATTTAGTAGAGAACGCTGTTCAACACTTTAAAAATCTTTATTTTTAAACTTTTTGTTTGCATGTGAATATGTGTATGTTGGAGTTTGTGCTGGTTTCTGGGGATACCAGAGGCATTGGGTCATACTAGAACTGGAGGTATAGGTGGTTGGGAGAAGCTTGATGTGGGTGCTAGGAACAGAATCAAACCCAGGTCCTTAGCATGAGCAGCAAATGCTCTTAATTACCAAGCTATCTTTCCAACCCTAGAGAAACATTTTAATCACCTATCCTACTCAATTAAAGAAACTATAGGCAATAAGTCTCCCAGAGTTTAGTATCCTACACCATTAAGAACTCAGAGAAGGGGCTGAAGAGATGGCTCATAGGTTAAGAGCACTGGCTGTTCTCCCAAAGGTCCTGAGTTCAATTCCCAGCAACCACATGGTGGCTCATAACCATCTATAATGGTGCCATGTTCTGGAATGCAGGCACACATTTAGGCAGAACACTGTATACATAATAAATAAATCTTAAAAAAAATTAACTCAGAGAAAAATGCAGCTCCTAGCTCATGTCATCAGGAAAGTATTACCAATATGCATAACATGTAAGCAGTCATAATAGAGTATACAGGTTTCTGCAATGTCTCAGAAATATCAGGTGTCCCTCATTTGTCTCCTTAGAGTAAAAGTCATTACTGTGGTTGGGGATACAGCTCAGTATAGAAATTTTGCTGTAACTATGCAAGGTCTTGAGAACTTGAGGTCTTCCATCTTGAGAACTGGGGCATGCAGGGAGAGCATACCACTGAATCTATTAAGTCTAATAATTAGTATTTCACAAACATTTTTAAAGAAGTGAGCAGTGATTTCCAGTCGCTCTATGGGTCCCCTAGTAAGCTGAGTGGGTACTGTCTCTGACATAGACTCTGTTGCCTGCTTTTGGATCACTTCCCCTTAATGGGTCTGCCTTGCCTGGCTTCAGTGGATGAGGATGTGCTCAGTCCTAAAGAGGCTTGACGTGCTGGGGTGAGTTAGTGTGTGTGTGTGTGTGTGTGTGTGTGTGTGTGTGTGTGTGTGTGTATCCTCCATTCTGAGGAAAAGGGTAGGAAGTATGGGGAGAAGAGAGTGGGATAGTGGAACCAGGAGAGGAGGAGAGAAGGGGCCTAGGTTGGGATGTAAAATAAATATATAAATTAAAAATAAATTTTAAAAATTGTTTTTATTTTTTGACTGTTTTGCCTGCATTATAGGTATGTGCACTGTGTGTGTGCTTGACGCCTGTGGAGGCCAGAAGAGATCAGATCCCCTGAGAATGGGGTTGCAGATGGTTATGAGCCATCATGTAGGTTCTGGGAATTGAATCTGGGTTCTCTGCAAGAGCAACAAATGTTCTAAACCACTGAGCCATCTCTCTAACCCCCTGGTTTTTTTAAAACTATTTCCCAAGCCCACACCTTGCCCTCATGTTTACTTTTTTATGATCAAAACGTTTTCAAAAACACTCCAGAACCAAGTTGGATAAGGCTGTGCTTTATTACATGCATAATTACAAATCTGTGCTAAGTGAAAATGTAGAAAGCAATGGCAACCTAGATTTAAGCCACACAGAGAAAGGGCTGGATAATCGCACTAACCCTTCTGCTAATGTCCATTGCATTGCCTTAAACATGATTGTTTCCATTTCTTACAATTTGCATAGCACTTGTTAAAGTGCTTTCCAGTCATTGTCTCAGTTTATCCTCACAACAACCCTGTGAGGTAGGTAGGGAAATTTACACTATCCCCATTTTGCAGATGGGAACACTGAGGCACAGAGCGGTTAAGATCTTGAGGCTAGTTAGTAGAAGCATAGGGAATACAAACCAGGTCACCTAACTCCCCAATCATTTTTCCTTTTTACACTATGTCACCATACGTGACCAGGGAGCAGAACAAAGTGAGCAGTAAGCCACAGCTTTGGATTGGACTGTGCCTATAAGCAGGAGAGGAAAAAGCTACAAAAGCATGGCTGAAGGGTTGGCAACACTCTGATAAAATACTGATCTGAACAGCTCAGTACCAAGCTTCCTGCAGAAACTTGGACTGTATTAGCTTTGGTTGAAGCTCATTTCTGGATGCCAAGCTACTACAGATATCTATGTGTTAGCTTCAGCTCAACTTTGACCAACTCTTAGGAATTCAAATGTCCAGTCAGACAGATTTTCTTTGGCTACTTTGACTGAAGCCAGCCCTATAAATGAGCTTCATACAGAGAAATTCACATGGTGCCCACGGGCTGGTTCCTGGACCTTCTGATCCTCCTGGCTTCAATGGCTCACCCAATAGCTGGTATATTTCCCATGGCCAGAAATGAATGGGCAGAGGTATAAACAGGAGGCTGGCCTTGGTCAAATCAAGAAGAGTCATCATCATGACATTATAGTCACCCTCTGGTGACATGACCAAGATGCTGTCAGGCCCAATTCCTTCCTGGCCTGTACCTGGATAGCAGCATAGCTTCAAAAGACAATTTAAGAGAATAAAATATCAAACATATAATTTTATCTTGAATGGAATACAATTTAATCATCACACAGTACCAAAGGACCAAATATATAGTAAAAAAAAAAAAAAAAAAAAAAGTAAATACATGTATAAAAAGCTGAATACTAAAAAGGCAGGATAATGGAGAAGAAAGGAATGTGAAAGGTGAGAAAGTGAATGGAGGAAAGGTGATCATATATTCTGAAGTACCCTCTACTTGATGGCAAGGCTGAACGCTCCCATTTTGATTTAAAAAGAAAAAAAAATCACAGGTCCTGTCTTCTTCCCCATGTCACTAAATGACATTTTTCTAATTAAATCCTAAACTAACTCATATTACCAGCATATTTGGACTAATCTAGAATACAGCTAAAGCCCTCAGCACTCCCAGTAAGTTTTGCTGGCTTTGGCCCCTACTGTGGAGTGAGAAAAATGCCATGGCCTCTCACCAACTGAAGAGTTTTGATTCTCTTCTCAGGATCATCCTCTTCCTACCCACCAAAGTCCATATTAAAACAACATGCTCATAAAATTAGGGAGGAGTTTAATTTATGATACACATGGTAGGGGGAACAAAAGAAGAGGCAGGGGCAGAAGCAGATGGCCTTTCTGCCCTATATGTACCATCACACAATTTCTCCTCAAAAGGCCAAACATTAGTCAGGGTATTCATTTGACAAGTGTGCACATGCAGGCCAAAGACCCTTTGGTAGCAACTTAGAGGTAGGAATTTTTGACTATATGGTTGGGTTGAACTGGGTAACCTGATAGTCCCCATGAAAAAAAAGGATGGACGGAGGGAGAGAAGGACAGAGAGAGGGAGGGAAGGAGAGAGAAAGAGAAAGAGGAATACAGGGAAGGAGAAAGAGACAGAGAGAAAGGAAAGGAGAGAGAGAGAGAGAGAGAGAGAGAGAGAGAGAGAGAGAGAGAGAAAGTCTACATATCACATCCTCCTTGCAGGATTTGGCAAAATTGTAGAAACATCACAGAAAAACTCCTCTTTTTCCCTTCATCTCTTCATAACTTTGCCCAGATGCAGATGCTTAGTAATGAGGATGTGGGCAGCAAATGTATACGGAGTAGCCTGAAATTGTTAGTACATTCTTTTCCAAGAACTTCTCTCCTTAGAACAAATGACTGAAACTGATGCAAAGCCCAGCAATTGCCCAGCACTGTTGTGCCCACTCATCTCCAAACTTACACAGCTCTTGAGCTGCAATGGGAGAAAACAGCTGATTTTCAATACAGAATAAGGACAGAGTAGGGAGGCTTAAAACAAAAATGGTCAAACGTTTATCATCTAGATATTCGCATGGTATGTTCCTCCTAGAGTAAATGACTTAGGTTGACCCTCTCCACAAAACTAGACTGTCTTTAAGCCAAATAGTGCTTTAAGGCTCTAGTTTGTTTGGGAATCCTGGACTTAAGTATGATCTGCCTTTCTTTCCTTTTGAGGCACATAATTAAGCACTTCTGCCTACCTTATGCTAAAATGCATGGATTGGGAAACAGGATGGCTTTCTTCATACTTCCAAGTGCCACCCAGATTTTGTTAAGCAGGTTTCTTCTAGTGTCATCATCTTCAATGCCTCCCCCTCCCCCAAAGAGAACTCTAACAATCCCAGAGGCAGTTGCAAAGATGAAGGTTTTCGAACAGTAATGTTGAGCCCACACATTCAGAGACTGATCAGGAAGGCCCCTGCTCATCCTGTAAAGAGTTTCGATTTAGACTTTAGTGCCAAAACAATGGGCCGTCTTTGCAGTTAAACTAGCAAATGAATTGTCTGCTGTGCCAGCTGGACAATTTAAAGTATCATCAATTTCATCTAATCCACCAGAGGTACTATGTTCTGTGGACTACATCATTTTGCAGTGACAGCCTGGTACCAGAAACAAAAGGCTATTGCAATTTGGCTGTTTTTAACCAAATATCAAAGTAGAAATAATATTTAACAGCTATTACTTCACATTGCCAGGCCCCAGTTTGTTGTCTCCAATTGAGCTAACTATGCAATCTCTCATTAAGTTCTTTCCATTGGGAGTTGGGGATTTGGCTCAGTGGTAGAGTACTTGCCTAGCAAGCTCAAGGCCTTGGGTTCAATCCTCAGCTCTGGGGAAAAAAAAGTTCTTTCCATTGAAGGTGTAAAGATATAAAATTTAGCAGTTACAAGTTTCACAAACCCATGAATTCGCTTTGTGGCTAGACTTCTTCCAGTTTTATTTCCTTGGAAAATTCACACTCCTGGGGCATTTATTGGCATTCCTCTGTAAACATTTTCCTTACACCGTGCTATTTCCTTTTCCAGTACCAAAATAAACTTGTCTAAATTAATTTTAAAATCTTAAATTATCCAGTATTTTACCATTGAGGTATGTAGTCATTTGAAGCTACTAGCCGACTTTCCTTTATTGGTTTTGTTTTTGTTTTTGTTTTAATTCTTGTTTTGTTTTGCTTTTAGGAATATCTAACTGATAGAATGGAATGGCAACGACAGGAAGAACTTCCCTTTACCTCAAGACAAGAAGTACTGTGCGTCAAGGTGCTAGGCTCGCTAAACTTTGAGCTAAACCATAGGATTGAACATACAACGGACACCATACACTACAGCTATTTCTAGCATACAAGCTAAAAAGATTCCTGAGAAACTAAGGTGAAACTAAGGAATGAGGTATCATGGGATATTGCCAATTATCTGGAGGGCCCATTGGTGCTTAGTATCTAGAAATTATCCATTTGCACAGTGTTATCCGATTTCTTAGATTTATTCTCTGAAGTAGCACCTTAACACTGGCTATCTGTGTACAAGGAAGAAAAAAGAAATAAACTAGAAGAGATGCAAAGGCAAACAAGATACTTTCCATGTCACTGCTGCTCTATGAGATATGACCAAACCTGCCCTTGTCATCAAGTACCAGATATAGCAATGTTTCTTGCTTTGTAATGCTTACAGAGGCAGGGCCACTAATGAAAGGTCTTGACTGAACCTGAAATATACAGGCAAGAACTCTGATTTCCACACAATACACTGGGTGGTCAGGCAGAGTCTCATCTGATACAAAGAATGCAGTGGTACAGAAGAGACAAGACATAAAGTCACAGAGCCATGATTATGATACCACATTCCCTGAAGCATTCTTTTTCGTTAAAATGCCAGAGCAATATACTTAAAAGGAGGAACTCTGGTGGCTACTTTGATATAGTAAAGATAAAAATCAAAATATGCCTTGGCTACTCAGCCCTGGATAATACAAGAATTTTTTTATTTTGGAATGATGAAACCCGGGGTTAAAAAAAAAAGTCCTTGACTTGTGGATCAACAACTTTTAAAATGAGGTACACTGAGTTGCTTGGGAGGTGTTGGTTAAACACGGGAATGTGCCAAGTGCCGCTAATTCTGGACTATAAGGATAGTAGGAAATATTAGGAACAGAGTTGTAAGATGAACAAGGCTGAAGTCTTACCCAACAACGTGGTCTCACTACCATGGGCATCTTAGACTGAAACAGAGGTGTGGCAGTAGCAATGGGGCCACATGGCAAACAAAAAGGCTAGGTGTCACCTCTAGTCCAAGTGCTGTGAGACTGCTGAGCTTTGGTTTACAATCTAACTAACCCTAGTAGGTATCTTTGTTGTTATTAGGAATGATTAAGCATACTGTTCCATCCTACAGAAGATTCAGTGCTGAGAAGAAAGGCAAACAGAATGAAGAGAGAATATGAGAGAAGATGAAAGAGTAGTCAGAATGCTGGTGGTAGCTCTTTAATTCTACCAGGTGCTTCTATAATGTGATTTTTTTTTAAACTGCCACCAATGTGGTAGGAAATTGAGACAGGCACCTTTTGAACTGGGTACAAGCACCTTTGGTGTCATCAGGCCACATCCATATACCTAGGTTTTAGGATGGCTCGGCATTTTAGTTAGATTTCCAAGGATGGCACCTCAAGGTAGCTGCTGTTGCCTTTCCTGTTCCAGTTCCTTCCACATGGAAGTATCTCAAGCCTACTCTATGCTCACAGGACCAATGGCCTGTTCTGCATGCTCCACACTAGGCGGAGTATCCAGTTATTTTAGTACTGGCTGTCTTCTCAAAGGAAAGCATTGGGAAACTGATGCAGGTCTGAATCTCCCCTGCTTTACCAGTAATCAACCTAGACTCACTTCCATATACTGTTCTTAGTCCAGAAGCCTAAAGCACCATCATCCATGAAGGTGGCATCTGGGTAAGAGATTTGGTTAGGACCTCACAAAATGTGAAATTCCTAGTCACCGACATTTGCTCAGAGTTTACCTATCTTCATTTCAAGAAAACCGGAAGAAATAATTCCTCGCTAACTAATAAATTCCTAACAAGGTCCTCGTCTACTAGCTAGCATTGCCATTTGGAAAATTAGCCTTTCTGCAGCCAAGGAGAAAGCTCTGTAACTTAACTTTGTGCACATCAAAAGACCAAGAGCAGCAGGCTCTCAAGGTCAACCCCTCTACTTCACCTGGAGGAGATTAACCAAAGCAGCACTGTCTTCTAATGAGAAGGTAAACGTAACAAAACTAATAACGCTAGATACTGTAACAGGGGTAAAAACTTAAGTGAATCTTCACAGTCTAGAAAATGCCATTGTTATGTCCTTCTGGCTTTCCTTTCTGTGGCTTGAAAGGTAAAGCCCTTTCACACTTCATCTCCCACCAATGACAGTTAGAGTCCCCCCTGCATACATGACTTCTTCATGAGTTTCCTGCAGGCTATATGTCAGAATAGTTGGAATTTTTCTTGCATAGTTTTCAGTGATTGCATATTGGCTAACAATCATTTTTAAATTAAAAAGAAATATTTTAAAGAACAAACATAATTAAATCATAGCAATCTTGTTTACTCTTTCTTGAACCCTTCCTAATGCAGTATCACATAAGCCTAACTGTATTTTCTCCTAAAGAGATTGATTTCCAGAAATTATGTAGTGCAACTGGTTAACTTGTAGGAAACAGACCACACACTAATATGACTTCACCATCCAAATATGGAAATGTGTTTTGGGTACCCAGTTAATACAATATATCCATGGTCCACAATGTTCTTCTTTTATATCCAAAACAATACCACAATTCTAGTTGAAGAGAATGGAATCAGGATCTTGGTTTGCCATCTGTGCTATATGCTTTAACACATCCTTTTTGGTAATGATTCCAAGTAAACGCCTGAAAGACAAACACATAAAAGAAAACCAAAATAAATGTACAATGAAAATAGTGTTCTTAACTAAAAGTGATGCTGTCTTCCTTAATCCTTCTCAAATTTGTCTTTCAACATTGTCAGTTCTTGGAGAATAATGAGCTAACAGTACACACACACACACAAACATATACATAAACACACGCTAGACAAATGGAGCAACAGATACGTCCCTAAATACGTTAACACCTCTGCATCTAAGTCTCAGGTCCCACATTTCCCCCTGATTTAAATATTGCTCTTTAAACTTATGACTCTTATTTACTTGCTGCAGCCCTGTTCAAATGTTCCCACAACCCCAGACATTCCTGGTCCTATGAGCCAGCTGAGCTTCTACCCTGTTCCCGGCAATGACATGCTCTGTGCAAGCCTTCCCACAGCCCTTATTCCTTTTGCTTTTGCCCTATGATCACTTGTATGCTCCTGCCTTCCCTGTAACCGTGCCCACCACTCCAGGACACATAAAGGTTTATTCGTTTTTATGTCTCCCCAGAATCTTGTGGAGTATCTTCTTACGTGAGTTAGGGTTTCAGTAAATGCTGAGCATACACCTATAAGAGAAAGTTGACTTACTGACTTAGCTCTTGTAAGATATGTATTATGCCCCTTCCAAAGTTTGGAACAAAGTTCTTATAGAATTGTTAGGTTACTGTGTTAAAAACAAAACAAAACAAAACAAAACAAAAAACAAAAAATCCTCCAACCCTCTCCTCTGCCTGCACTCTTTCCCAGTAATAACAGCATGGCTTCTTTACTGGAAAACATGTATCCCAGGAAGAAAGTGCTGGGAAGTTCAGGGACTTGTAATTAATAGCCTTCCCCTACCATCTATTTAACCAGGAGCCCTTTGTAGAGAGACAGACCATTAGTCCTCACTGAAACTTAGGTATTTTTTGTCCTCAAATAATAACAAAGAGATAATAAGTAACAAGTACAACACTCTTCCTTTCTTTTCTAGACGGAGTCTCATGTAGACCAGAGCAGTCTATACTCACTACATAGCTGAGGAGAGCCTTAAACAACTGATTCTCCTGCTTCTATAACCCAAGTGCTGGGATTACAGGTAAGTACCACACCCTGGTCAGTAGTCTTTTGTAACCTTTTGTTTTGGTTCCTCAAGATCAGCCATAATATGAAACCACAGTACAACACAAGAAGATACTTTAAGAGAAGGAACTCTGCATTATATAACAGTGTATTGTTATAATTATTCTACCTTATATTTATTGTTTTTGCTTACTGTACCTGACTTATAAGTTCAGCTTTCTCATAGGTGTGTGAATATACCATAAAAAACAGCCTGTATATAAAGGTCAATAATAGCTACAGTTTCAGGCTTCTAGTGGTGACCTTAGAAGGCATGTCTCAAGGGCAGGAGGCATCACTGTACTCTACATTTCTGGCACAATTACAATTTCAGTGATGCCTATGAGCAAGAGAATAGCCTGGTACAGAAAGTGAACTACTGATAATGTACAGCTGATAATTTGCACCCTTCAAATATACTCTCTTCCCCAAGGCTCTTTAATCACATCTCTTGGAGCATCAAAAGGGCCTAAAAGTGTTGATGTCAATGTGGATTCTCCCTTTTACCTCTCTACTCAGTTTCTCCCACAATCCAATCTACCTTTATTCAAGGGTGCTTACCCATTGTGTGTAACCAGGCACTGTCGCAGTCCCAGCTTGCGGAAGATATCCACTACGATCTCCATTGGCGTAAGGTCTGTCACAGTGAAGGGGCTGAGATCTAGGATGTTCCGAAGCTTCAGGGTAGGTGGAGTATAGGGTGGCATCAGAGGTGAGTGTTCAGTGAAGTAAATGATGGAAGTGCTCACAACCCCATCTTGTTTCTTCCGAGCATTCTCTATGTGAAGAGAAGGAAAAAATTGAAGCTAGTTCTACATTCTGTCCCTTAACCCGACTTCTCTCTTGCCCCTTTGTCTCCCTGATTTCATACCCATTTATCAAGTTTCTTTATCCCTTTTTCTGAAATCCTTACCAACTGAAATAATGAGATCTCTTCGGAGAACAAAGCCTACGAGTCTTTGCGACTCCCGGGACACCACCACTGGAAAACCACTGTAAGTGGTCTCACTGATTATGGTTTCTATGTCTTCCACAGTCATACTGTCCTGAGTAAGGACTGTCAACAGAGGATCATTCCTACGGGGCTTCATGACATCCATTGCTAGAGTTTTATGAGCAAATTCTTCTTTGGCTTCAAGAAAGGGGTATCCATTGAGACGAATGTGGGCATCATAAATGCCCTCTCGCCCAAGAGCATCTGCCACCCACTTGCTTGTCATAGCTGCAGCCATCAGAGGCACAATATATTCCAGGCCACCAGTCAGTTCAAACATTATGACAACAAGAGAAACAGTCATCCGAGTCACCCCACCTGCAAAGAAAACAGACATAGGAAAGAAAGCACAGGAGTTATTATGATGCCTGCCATGGGCCCAATTGGGTAAAGCACAAGAAATGATGCTAGAACAGGGTCTCTGACAATTACACAGGTTTCCGATTGCATTAAAACAAGGCTGTACAGTAGGCATGACTTAGATTTCTCAAAATAACTACGTATGAACAGCTTTCTACTTTTTAAAAAACTCCTTACTCTTTTCCCTAATTGTAAATGCAATACATGCTCATTATAGAAAATTCAGCTGTCTATAAGCAGAATAAAAATTTCAAGTTTTTCCAATACAAAATCATGTATTTTTATTTATAAGCAGAGTAAAATTTTCAAGTTTTTTCTAATACAAAAACATGTACTTTTACATATGTGAGCTCATATTATATTTAGTTCCTTACTGTACTTTTCTCCGACTGTATGTTTGGAATATTGACATTATTACCAATTTAAAATTATATTAATAAAAATATTTAAAGGGTTGGAGCAGCAAGGTAGCTCCATTGGTAAAGACAAAAGCTACTTGTTGCCAAGACTGATAAACTAAGTTTGACCTCCATGCCACAGGTTTTCCCTTCTCCCACCAGAAAATAAATGTAAGAAAAAAAAATTACATATCACATTGAAATATGCTAAACATACCGTTGTCCTTGTAACATGGGCCTGAATTTTAGCTACTCAAGTGGAAAAGGCAAATGGATTGACTACAAGTGCTGTGCTGGAAGAACTTAGTGAGATTCTGTCTTAAAAATGAAAAATCAAAAGAAGAGTTGGAATACAGCTTAGTGGTAGAAAACTTGCCTAGCAAGTAGCATACCTTGGGTCCAATCCCTAGCATCACACCCAAACATATGTTAAACACAACAGTATCATATTTAAGGGCTGTGTGATGTCATATGTACATGGAGCATAATTTATTTTACAAGTTACTTATGTTCAGGTTTAAGTTGCTTTTCTTTTTTTTTAAGAATTATTTATTCATACAGTATTCTGCCTGCATGTATACCTGAGCGCCAGAAGAGAGTGCCAGATCTCATTATAGATGGTTATGAGTCTCTATGTGGTTGCTGGGAATTGAACTCAGGACCTTTGGAAGAACAGCCAGTGTTCTGAACCTCTGAGCCATCTCTCTAGTCCCTTAAGTTGCTTTTCATTGGCCAGCACAGGGACTGATTTGGTATACAGATAAGGTCTTACTATGTAGGTTAGAGAGGCTCAGAACTTGAGATTCTCCTGGCTTAGCCTCCTAAAGGCTGACTACAAACATGTGCCACCACACCTGCCTAATTTTTATTCTTATAAATAATAGTGTGGTGCAGCACTTTTATTTGTTTGTTTGTTTGTTTGTTTGAGTTAGTTGTTTTTTGTTTTGTTTTGTTTTGTTTTGTTTTTCCAAGACAGGGATTCTCTGTGTAGCTTTGCTGTCCTGGACTCACTTTGTAGACCAGGCTGGCCTCAAACTCACAGAGATCTGCCTCTGCCTCCCTGAGTACTGGGATTTCAGGCGTATGCCACCATGCACTGCTGTGGTGCACATTCTTATGCAGCTATCTATGTCCAGATTTCTGATGAATTCCCCTAGGTGAGAGATTAGATTTCCCTTTCTTAAAATGTCTGAGAAATAGTAAACCAACAAGAAATGGATAATCATGAAAGTAAAAAGTAAAAAAAAAAAAGCCATTGTGTTTTTTTTATTACTCTTCATGTATATGTCACTGGTAGGGTGACTTCTTTGAAGTCAATGCAAACACTACTCACCTAAGCAGGCTGCAGCCCCAACCATGGCATAAAGGCCAGGTGTGATGCAATCAGCTCCCTGACTGCACCAGCTATTGAAGATGCCCCAATCATGGTGGTAATAAGCCAGCTGCTCCATTCCTACTCCTAAAAGACGGCCTGCTATAGCACCAACAGCCATGCTGGGGATAAAGAGACCAGACGGAATCTGCAAAGAAAGAGCTACAGGTGGTTAGTGAGAAATGATGTGGTTCTTGGCAATATGGTAGGGTAGAGGACTGACTCTCTGCGAAGCAAACAGGCCAGTGACAATTTAACTATGCACTATGCTACCAAGTGGCTGCAAAGATCTGTGTAACACTACAGGGACTAGAGGTTCTCTGGGACGTGCAGGCAAGGATGACTTTGAAGAAGCTTACCCTGATTCGGGGTCCATCAGGCAAGAGCCTGAACTCTCCAGACCAACACAAAACTGGAGGCAGAAATTAGGCCTTTCCCAAAGAAAAAGGAAAATAGATGGAGTTTCTTATATATGCAGACATTTCCCCCAATTCTGAATTTTTATCAGTAATGATCTACCATTTGTTGACTATTGTGTTCTCTGATGAATGGTCTACATATAAGATTTTATAGATGCTCTAATAATAACCCCAGGAATTAGACATTATTATTCCCAAAGGACAGACACCAAGGTTCAGAGAGGTAAAGTCATTTTCCAAAGATCAAGAGTTAGTGAATATTAGCCCTGGGATTTAAATAAAATGGTCATAATGACATTTATATATTGCATCCTAACCCATCACTCACACCAAAAAGATGGCACAGGAAGTTCCCATCTACTGTGTAACAACAGAGAAGAAAATTAAGCAAAATTTTAAAATGAGATAGTGGCTGTAGTTGCATGCCTAACCAAAAAAAAGGGAATAATCATCTACCTTCCTGTTTTACTTCTTAACCTCTAGGAATTATTAATATTAAAGGAAGGAAATGATAGTAAACAATCAGAACAGCTTATGGTTCTTAGAGTATATTTGACATTGGACTGCAACTGAAGTTTTTTTCATCTGCGAACCTGTAGATTCCCTTTTAAATAAAACAATGAAACAACAATGTTGAAATTAACCCAAAAAGCACCCAGAAACTTTTCAGATTTCCATCTTATCTCTGGTTCAAATGTCTTTCCATGGAGAAGAGAGGAAACAATTTGGTAGTAGAGTGCTGAAGAAAAGAAACAAAAGAGAAGAAAAAAAAAAAAAAACCTGGGATGAAGGAAGCAAATGCTTTAACTTTCCATTTTTGTTTTTATCTAGAACATGGGAATTGTAACAGGTATTAAAGGTAATATCTGCTTGGAAGTAAGACACAGTGTTATATATTCATTAAGTACAGTATAATAATTGGATACATGTATATAACATGTAATGATCAAATCAGGATAATTACTTGAATACTTACTATATCTTGTCTCAGGAAATTAAAAACCCACTTTTTGATATATGAATTAAATTATTGTTATTGTCACTTTATTTTGCTGTAGAGCACTTCTTCCTCCCTGGATAATTCTACTCTGTGCATGTCTGAGGTCAACTTCTATAGCTTCTATATGTAAGGATGTGCTTGGATTCTTTTAATGCTTATTATGTTGCGTGTGTGTATCTGGTACATTTGTGTGGAGGTCAGAAGAAAACTTTCAGAAATTTGTTTTTGCATTTTACCATGCGGGTTCTAGAAAATGAACTCAGATTTACAGGCTTGGTGGCAAGCACCATTATTACAGAGCCATCTCACTGGTCAGTGTTATCTGATTTGGATAGTTTAAATATTTTAGTATTAAAATGTGAAGTGGATTCTACTCTTTAACATAAAAGCACTGATACTAACTATGAAAAATGTCACTTAGCTCTGTTGGGTTGAACACTATGAAGTTGCTAAAAACTAAAATATGGTCAAGATGGTAACCTTATGGAGTTCAGGCTAAAATTATGCTTCTTTAACTCTAACATGTACCCTAAAGACTAACAGTGTATTAGTCAGATATTGTACTTCAATAGAAAATGCTTTAGCATAAATTACCTCACTACCCTTTTTATGGGAAAAATATTTTTACATAGAAAAGGAGAAAATGCTTTAAAAAATACCCATCAGTGAGGTTTGCATTTGGCCTAAATATAGGTTGAGAGACAGTTATAACTCTCCACCAAGTCATGAAAACATTTGGGGGCAAAAAGGCTTCCAGAGCAAACTGACACCACCTGAACTCTCAAGATTGTATAATACTTTGACTTTGCCTTCTAAAGCCCACATCCACACAGAACATTCATATAGAATTCATCAAAAGAATTTCTCACCTTCATGCCAAAGGTGAATATAGTAATGACTATTTTCAATATGAGTGTCAAAGCCAGCTGCCACATGGCATTGTAGACTCCCGCACCAGCCGGTCTGTCAGGCAGCTCACTGCCTTTGCTTGTGTTGAAATGGTTCTCATAATCACAGAGCTTGGAGGAGTCCAGAAGGCCACAGTCATTGAACAGCTCAGAAATGAGCTCACTCGTGCTCATCCGGGTATATTCATTGGGGAAAGCCAAGATGGCAGTGATGGCTGTCACAATGAGTACCTCTACCACAGGATACTTGCCCAACTGTGTGGTTTTGCGCTTCCGACACCAGGCAATGTTTGTGCGGATAAATAGGGCTCCCCAAAGGCCACCGAATATGCCGAGCACAATGAATGGCACAAGTTCAAAAAGATGCCATGGGGTGTGAAACTCCACATAAAATAGAACTAAGCGGCTGTTTCCAAATGGATTGATGGAGCGGAGTGTGAATGCTGCCACCAGAGCAGCAAAGAATGAACGCCATAGTGTTTTGAGGGGAAAATAGTAGCTGACCTACAAGACAGAAGGTGAGAAAGCAAACTTAGTCAGTATACCAAAACTATTTCAAATGAAATGCTGGGGCTGCTGACATTATGGTCAAGGTTGAAAACTTTCCAGACATTTCCAGTTACACTCCAAAGGACCAAGTTGAGCAGAACACCCAGGGACTGCAATATACATAGATACTGGTCAAGACTTCTAATACCAAGGTATATATATATGCGCTGCAGACTGAAGTCATTACCTCTTCCAGGCTGAATAATACTCCACCAATAGGGGCCCCAAAGGCTACAGATACACCAGCAGCTGCTGCAGCTGATAAGACCTACAATTCAAAACGTAAAATCAGCAATAGAGTAATATTGGGTTTTTTACATTCAATCACATTTTAAAGGAATGTTCACAGACACTAAAAATTAAAAAATAAAAACTTTACGTGGTTGACCACTTTCACATAAGTACCAATAAATGGACTCAGTGGGTTATATATAAGTGTGTCTGTAACATCAATAATCAAAGAAAAACATATCAGCAATTTGAGAAGGAGTGACTGGGGCATGTGGGAGAGGTTGGAGAACAGTAAGGAAAGAGGGGAGGTAGTGTAATTATATTTTAATTAAAAATTTCAAAAAAAAGAAAAAAAAAACTATTTTTACATGTTCCATATCCTGAAAAGTAAAGTTCAACTTCTATTTACTTGGAGAGTAAATACTGTATGTTAGATGTTGAATAATGGCCTTTACTTTGTGATTGAGGAATTGCACTTAGTTCTAAATTGAGGCCCCAATGACAATCCTCCCAGTGCAGTAAGTGAACTTGAGTTTGAAGATCCAGAAACAGTGAGCTGTTTCACCAGCACATTTGTTTCTTTTTGTTTTTGAAATTACAATTTCTTTGACATGGACTCAGTGGTCAGCTCTTTGATCATCTCCCTCTGGTGAGGTGGTTTTACTAGGCCACAGAGAAAGAGGATCCAGGCAGTCCTGATAAGACATGATAGGCTAAGGTCAGAAAAAAGGAGAGGAGGACCTCCTTCATCAGTGGACTAGGTGAGGGACATAGTACGGGAAGAAGGAGGAAGGGTAGGACTGGGAGATGAGGGAGGGGACTACAGCCAGGAAACAAGTGAAAAAATTGTAATAAATAATAATAATAATAAATAACAATTTTCCCTTCCCTTTCTTCTCTCCAAACCTCCCAAATATTCTTTCTTACCGTCCTTCAAATTTATGGCCTTTTCCTTTATTACTAATTTATATTACATGGATATATGTATATCCATTAGATAGATAGATAGATAGATAGATAGATAGATAGATAGATAGATAGATATAGATAGATAGATATAGATAGATAGATAGATACAGATACAGATACAGATATAGATATAGATATACCCTGCTCAGTCTGCATAATGTTACAGACCTGGCTGTATGTTTTCAGACCTGGCTGCTTGGTATTGGATAAGCAACTGGTGTCCTCTTCCCTGGAGGAGACTATTTCTCCCACTTCTCAGCATTCCTTAGTTGTATGTAGTTCTTTTTGTAATGGCTGAGGCCTCATGGGCTTTCTCCCTTGGACATTTTAGGAAACATTTTAATGAGATATGACAGAAAGCTCTAATGATATAAAAGTGGCATAGTAGTTTAAAAATGCCCACATACTGTATCTTATTCCAATATCAATGGCCCACAGAAACATAAATAGGGAGATGACTAGACTTTTAAAGGCAAAGAAGACAGGTGGCAAGGAAAGGGAAGGAAATATAGCATCAGCAGAAAAGAAGGACAAAAGAGGGGAGGTGAACAAGTCGTGTTCGCCAGAGCCCACCGGCAGAGTTGAACAGTTCTTGAGTAGGAACTGAGGATTGAAAGAAAATTAATAAACCAACACATGGGATCTGTTCGAGAGGGCTTCCAGTAGAAACTAGTCACACTTGTTTATTCCATAATTCCTTTTTCATAGAGCAAAGCACCTCAGTGCAATGAAGGGGTTCATGGAGAAGTCAAACTTGTTTACCTTGACCACCTGTCTGTGTGATCCTCACACAAACAAAAGGTAAACTTGGAAAAACATCCTGCCTGCTGTCTCAAACAAAAGAAGGTGGACTTGGCAAAACATCCTGCTTATCCCTAATTCCAGGTGAAGGTGAGTTTTTCACTGAGAGCTCAATAACAAAGCAGCCTGACAAACCAGCAGCTCTCCACAGGTGTTCAGAGAGGATTTCAGTGTGTGGAAGCATGGATGTGTAAAATATGAACAGAAAAAAGTCATTTCCTTGAATACTAGTAGCTGTGAAGACAGATGATTTAGAAGCATATATTAAAGATAAAATTGAGCAACATGAAGAATTTTGAAGAATAAAATATTTCTTGGCAAAATAAGTAGGCTGGTTTCTCTAGGACTGGCAGACCATTTAGGGAAGTTAAGGAGGGAATGGGGTGAAATCTTTGATAAACCTCTGAAAAATGAGAGCTTTGAAAAGTCACAGCTCAAACGACTATCATTTGAGAAGGACAGGGAAGCCAAAATTCAACTTGTAAAAGATTTCATGGGATATGCTTATGATGAAACAGAAGGGGAAAATCTCGAGTTTTATATTAGAGAATGGAATCTCTGCATCCCTTTCCAACTCATCTGTTTCCACCTATCCGCTCACTGCGATGAGGCCAATGGTCACAAACAGATTGTGCTGCTTTTGAGAACCACAAAATAAGATAACTTTCACAAGGCTCTGGGCTTAGGCCCCAGCAGCACAGAACAGACACTAGGGATATCTATGCTACAGAAAATAGACTGACCATCCAGACGTTCATACTGAACATCCAGGTATTCATAAGAGTCTATTCAGATAAATGTTTGGCAAGTTTCATACAAACTTTCATAAGGAAACTAGTTTCAAATTCAGCTCCATTATGTAAAGGCAGCATCAACTAACACTTATTCTTGCCATTTAGAATGTTTCTCTTTTCATCTATTTCACTTGTTGCATATTATTCCTGTTTAAAAACTTTTTGAATTTAATATAGCTTCTGTGTCCCTCTACAATAGGACAATCTACTCACACGTCCCTCTGTCACTCCTGCTTGCTTTCCTTTCCTTTCTGACTTTTCCAGGAACTTTCCACACTTAATAATCAAACTATTCCACACTTAAAACCTCAGCATTTTCAGTTTCCAAATCCTGTGGCTAATCTTTTTGTTTGTTTGTTGTTATTTTCAGGAGAAATCACTGTGTTCAAGTTTTACAAGGTGTGCTTTTTAATAAAATGATCTTGGCTTCAACCTACTGCACCTGTGATTTTTAGGCCCTTCAAGGACAATAAAAAAAAAAAAAAAGAAACACTACTTTCTTAGGTCCTTGATTATTAGCAAAATAAAAGTAACCAATGACTTGAAACATTTTTTTAATATTCTTCCTCCTCAAAATAGTATACATTAACACATGGCTGAATCTGAGAAAACCACAGTGATACTTTGGAAATAATTTATCTGAGTTGAAGCAAGAGGCAGGAAGAGAGAGGTTTAACACAGATAGGAACTAATTCAAGAGTGGCATTTAGTAGAAATAAAAGATGAAAAAATACACCATTTGAAACATACAGCAATTCCTCAGAGTTTATTATTTTCTGTAACTTCTTTTTAAGAAGTAAAAGATATAAATATAATAAAAAGTTCAAGTCCTCACTTCTCTTTTCCTTCTACTTTATTTTCCCACCCACCATAAGCACATGCTTTTCACAGTTGATAATAAACTCATTTCCAGATATTTTTGGGTTTTGTGTTTGTTCATCTACATGGATGCAGGTATAAACATGTGAGTACAGGTGCATGTATGTACAAGGGGAAGTCAGACATCAACCTGGAGTGTTGTTTCTCAGGCACTGTCCCCTTTGTTTTTGAGAAAGCATCATTTCTTATTGGCCTGGTATCGGACAAACAGATAAGACTGACTGGCCAATGAGCATACCAGAGATCGTACCACTTTGTAAAAACGGGTTTTGGGCCCTTGTGTTTGCAAGGTAGCTATTTTATTAGCTAAGGCAGCACCCAAGCCCTAGATATTTTCTTCATAAGTGCACATAAATACATTTTTAAAAATTACTCAAATTATCTCATAAACAGAAGTCACAAACTGGCTTTAGTGTTCTGTTGTCAGCAGTCCATGTCAATATATTTAGGGCCATCTCATTCTTTTAAATGGTTACACAGTTTTCTATGATATGAGAAGAACAGATTTTTTTTTTTTGGTCAAGTCCCTATTTAATGACATTTTGTGAATTTCTGACTTTTACAATGTTCATAAGTTTGTATTAACTATCCCTAGACACCTGTGCATATGCCCATGCTAGGATGGTTATAAGATGGACTCCTAGAACCAAACTTGCTGAACCAAAAGCTATTTGAATTTACATGTGTGAAATCCCCAAATTCTCACTCTTGAGATTCTAGTACTTATATTCCTAAGGAGAAAGAAACTGTTAAGGTGACATGTCCTTACCTCTCTGCGCTTGGCTTCATTCTTCCGATATTTGTTGAAGCAGTGGCACAGGATGTTCCCACAGCAGCAAGCCACGTGCACTAGGGGGCCCTCTTTGCCCAGGCTCAAGCCTGATGATACTGCCAGCACCAAAGTGATAGTTTTGATGACAAGGGTCCACTTACCCAAATAGCCCCTAATAATGAAACCACTCAGGATAGTTTTTATCTGCAGGCCAAACACAGAGATTGAATAAGTAAAGACTAAGTTAAAGGAATGAGGCCAAACAGTTAAAATCTGCACCCCTTACAAGAACTATGTAACTCCTCAATAAGGGATGTATACGTACTTGTCCCAAGAGGGATCTTAGTATGGGAGAGACTGGAAAAGCCAGAGGTAGTCTGCAAACTTCCACAGACTTTTGGCAAGTTAAAGAGCTGTGTGGCAGCTGGAATTAGTTTATTGTAAAGAAGAAAGTGTGTGGATGGAGAAGCAGGAGTAGCTGAGAAGGAACAGTTATTCCCTCTGGGTATGAAATGTTCTGAGGATAAGGTTAATGTTTGAGAAACAGCCTGAAAGAGTAGATATAGCCTGAAGTATTTGCCAAAGAGAGTTGGGACTATTACTTAGTCAGAGAGCAGACAGGAGCAGAGCCATCTTGATAACTTAAAGCAATCTAAGCCCCAAATAGGTAGGAATGAGATTTGAGCCAACATCTCCCCTCTTCTGTCCCAAATCCCGTAGCCCAGGCTGACAGAATACTCAAAGGAAAATTTAGATGAACTGTAGATGCCCTTAGGCTCTGACCCTGACCAATACTAACCAAGTATATATGCAAGACTACAAAGAAGATTTTGGCAAAAAAAAAAAAAATATTTATACTGTACTCACTTCAGGGATTCCAGAGCCACAGGCATAAGGTGCAAATGCCTTGACAAGAGATACGGCAAGGAAAGCAAACAGGAGAGCCCAGAGGACATACATGAAATAATTGACTATGTAGGCAAAGGCCCCCTGGAAAAAGACAAAAAGACAGACACTGTTTTAGTGTAAATAGCTGGGTGGGGAATGCAGCACTTCTCAGTAACATTTTACCAGGAAAGGAGGCGGGAAGAACAACAATGGTAAATTGCTTAAACATCTCTTTACAGGCCATTCATCAGGAAAACTACTGAAACACCATTTGGCCCTTTGGTACTACAAATCACATGCCTTGCTGCAATCAAAGGAAATTTTCAAAGGATTCTAAGAGTTGATATGTTGGAGAAGAAAACTGAAAACCTTCAGACAAGACTCAGTTTTGACTTTGAAACATCTTACTATGTAACTTTGGATGGCTTAGACCAGTGGTTCTCAGCCTTCCTAAAGATGTGACCCCTTTATACAGTTCTTCATGTTGTAGTAATCCCGAACTATAATATTATTTTTGTTGCTACTCCGTAACTGTAAGTTTCCTACTCTTATGAATTGTAATGCAAATTCTATTTCAACATTTCATGCTTCAACATTCCATTACCCTTACATATCTGATAGGCAGATGGTCTTAGGCAACCCCTGTGAAAGGGTCATCTGACCCCAAAGTGGGACATGACCCACAGGTTGAGAACCACTGGCCTAGAACTTGCTGTGTAAACTGGGCTGACCTCAAGGTCACAGAGATTCAACTTCCTCTCTAGACAGAGGCAAAGACCAGGAGGCCACGCTCTTAGCAAGTGAAGGCTCATTTAGTTTATTATGCAGGATCTTGATATACAACCCTGTCTGGGCTCCAACTTGTAGCAATCTTCATGCCTCTACCTCCCAAGTACTGGGACTACTACTAACTGAAACCACAACTGGTCACAATATAATTTTATTAGTGTTTTTGTCAGTTTTGCTGTCCAATACATATGATTCTATGTCAAGTTTAACAAGAGTTACAATATCCTCTCCAGTTTCTGGAATGGGTGAAACTTGAATACATATTTGAAGTGATGACAAGCTTTAACATTACATTACCCTTGCCTATCTTGGTGTTAAATTTCTTAATAATTGTTTACTCTGTTTGGTTAGGGTAAGTAGCATGATATTGGAGGCGGGGTTGTTTTCATTTTGTTTCAGTTTTTAATTCTGAAGATTTAAGCCTGGGTAGCATACATGCTAAAACACATGCTCTACTACTGAGCTATATTCCCAGCCTTCATGTTTGTTTATTTATGAGTTGTTGTGATTGTTGCTTTGAGAAAGGTTCTCATGTAACCCACAATAGTCTTGCTATCATTATATAACAAAGGGCACTCTTAAAACTGTTAATCCTTTACTTTCCAAGTGCTTGAATTACAGCGATGCACTACTATGTCTGGCTCTAGGATGCATGCGTACCTGTGTATGTACTGTCTTTGTGCAAGTGCCAATGGAGGCCAGAATGTGGCATTAGATCCCCTGGGGCTGGAGTTACAAGCAGTTATGAGCTGGGGATGTGGGTGATGAGACACAAACTCTGGTATACTAAAAGAGCAGCAAGTACTCTTAATAGCTGAACCATCTCTTGAGCCCAAAAGCCTTGATGTTTTAATACACATACATACACACACACACATAACATACATATATGTGTGTGTGTATAAACAGTTACTATAGTTAGAGATTTATATAACACCCACCCTCCATAATTATGTTTCTTTGAATGAATAGTACATTTTCAGTGCTTAGTATTCTTTTTGTTGTTGTTTTTCTGTGTAACTCTGCTGTCCTAAAACTAGCTGTGTGTAGACCAGGCTGGCCTCAAACTCACAGAGATCAGTCTATGTCTGCCTACTGAGTGTTAGTGTTTAGTATTCTCAACTGTAGTTCTCATGTGATATATTAGATCTTTAAACTTATTCATCCCATCTAATTGCCAATTTATACATTTGGCTGCCTTCTCTCGATTTCCTACCCCTCCCTTTCCCTAGAAACCACCATTATAGACTGTTAAGCATTTAACAAATATTTCACGTGTAATGATTACATCTTAGAGTAACTGGTACCACAGAGATGGCAAAAAAGCATTTTGAGTAGAAACTATATGACTCTGAGAAGTCCAGGTTCTCCAAAGAAAAGGAAATATTTATTTTCATGTGGACAGAATATACTTTTGGTATGCATATATGTATGATAATGAAGTGTGATAACTAGAAAATATAGTTTTGAGCACAAAAATGATTCATTAACATTAAATAGTGATGCTTTGCCAAAAAGCAATACTGAACACCAAGGGTTATACTTCAGATGATATGGAATACAAAGCTCAGTGGACTTCTGACTTTGCAAAACATAAAACACTGTGAGAATTCAAAGGCCTGAACAGGGAGAATCAGGAATCTACAGTTTTCTTAGTTGTGAATTTGACATAAATTTTCCATGATCTTATGTCCTTAGAGAATGATTATTTCTTGTCCTTTAAGAAGAGCTTGTGAGCAAATGGACTCCAGAGGTAGGAAACAAAGAGGGAAAGGCAGTCGAAAGGAAAGTAACAGAAACTGGCCAGAGGCAGAGACCAGGAGGCCAAACTGTTGGCAAGAGAAGGCTTCTTAAAGTTTCATAGACTATTTCCCCAGGCAATGATTTCATTCATAAAAGAGCCAAAGAAATCTTTTGTTTGAGCAAATCTCAGGCTCTGCTTTACAAGGAACTCCTGGAACAGACCCATAATAAAGGGGTAGTTAAACAGGGAAAGCACAAGGGAGCCATCTTACATATCATAAAATTACAGCTCTCTCTTCCTCCCTCTCTCCCGCCTGCTTTTGGTTATCATTTTGTACATACAGCTAGAGAAATGAAATGGGCTGGTGATGTTGGTCTTGGGTAGAGAGTTCATCTAGCATATTCAATGCCCTAGGATCAACCTTCAGGCTCACAAAAGCAAAAACAAACCAACAAAAACAGAGAAATATGTTCTATGGGTTTTAGATATACCAATTTCCTGTACTATTATTATGCCAAGTGTTAACCATAAAAAGAGGCCAGATGAGAGGTAAAAAAATTGATTATGTAACTGCCTTAAAAAATAAGTGGCTGGCAAGATTTCTCAGTGGTTTAAGGTAACTACTGTAAAGCCTAAAGACCTGACACATAATAGGAGAGAATCAACTCCTGCAAACCATTCTCTGACCTCAACACATGTGCCATGGCCCACATGTGCCCACATACATAAACATATATTAGAGGAATTTATTTTATAAAGTGCTCCCTGGAGGTGGAGATTGCTCAGTGGTTTGTACTTGCTGCTCATCAGAGGGCTCACCAGACCCCTTATCAGACAGCTTTTATCCATAACACCAAGTTCAGAGGATCTAATGTCTTCTGTTGGCCTCTGCAGGCACCAGGCACACATATAGATAAAACAGTCATACACATAAAATAAAAAGAATTAAAAATTTAAAAAATGAAAACAAAACAATTGCTTCCTTCAAAGCAAGGGAAACACATATATTCTCTCTCCTTCTCTCTCTCTCTCTCTCTCTCTCTAATTTACCCCAACTTGTAAGACTTCTTAAACTTTTTTTTTCCCAGATCTTCCTAACACATAAATAGAGGAAGCACTTGGGAATAGAAGTAAAACAGAAATTTTCTTTCTTCCTTAAAACAAAACAAAACAAAACAAAACAAAACAAAACAAAACAAAATGCAGAGAAGAGTATGACAGCTCAAACCTGTAATCCCAGGATTTGGGGGACCAAGATAGGATTACTGGGGTTTGTAGACTAGAATAGACAAGAGAGTGAGACTGTTCCAATCAAATAAAAATCCATGGAGATACCCAAAAACCTGAGGCAGGAAGATCACAAATTTGATGTCAGCAAGGCAACTTCAATATCCTATCTCAAAACAATTTTAACTTAATTAAGTTGTTTATATATTTATTGTTTTCTTGAGATAGGGTCTTACTATGTACCCCTAACTGGCCTCAAATTTGCAGTGACCCTCCTGCCACTAATTTACAGGTATGAGACACATTATAGGTATGAGACACTAAACACGGCTCAAAAAATTGTAATGGCTTTTCAGGGCCAACAAGACTAACAACACAGGTTCAATCTCTATGCCTATGGTCTACATGTCGAAAAGAAAGAACAGGTTCTCAAAACTTGTTCTCTGACCTCCACACATGTGCTGGGGCACACACACACACACACACACACACACACACACACACACACACATTGTAATTTAAAGATTTTTTTTAATGTTCTAGAGTATACTTTTGCCTAGCATATACAAGGCCCACAGTTCAATTTCAAGTTAAAGAAGAAAAGTTTACATTCCATTTTAAAATCATTGTTTATGGTGGTAGAAAGATGGTTCAGTGGTTAAGAACACTCGTTGCTCTTGCAGAGGCCCAGCATTTGATTCCCAACACCTACATTATGGCTCAAAACCATCTATCTCTAACTCCAGTTCCAGGGATACAAATAATTCTTCTGATCTCCATGAACACCTGGCACACATGTGGTATAAATACATGCATTCAGGCAAAACACTCCTATACCTAAAGTAATAAATCTAAAAAATAATTTAAAACAATGTTTGCACTTAACTAAAAAATTATTCCATTGTTTTCCTGGACTAGGGAAGGGGCATAGAGGGAGAAGAGAGGAGGAAGGTGGGATTGGGAAGATATGAGGAAGGGGTCACAGCTGGGATACAAAGTGAATAAACTGTAATAGATAATAAATAAAAAGAAATTAAAAATATTCCAAACATCCAGGAAAAATCAGTGTTCTGGGAAGGTCTGTAACATTCAGCCAATAATTTAATTATACTACAGTTTGAGACTCTTGCATGTCTTAGTGTTACTACTGCTGTGATGAAACACAAGGACCAAAAAGCAAGATGGAGAGGAAAGGGTTTATTTGGCTTACACTTCCATATTGTTGTTCATCACTGAAGGAAGTCAGGACAGGAACTCAAACAGGGCAGGAACTTGGAGGCAGGAGCTGATTCGGAGGTCATGGAGGAGTGCTATCTACTGGCTTGCTTCCCATGGCTTGGTCAGTCTGCTTTCTTTTTTGTTTGTTTGTTTGCTTGCTTTATCTATTTTATTTTGGTTCTTATAACTACCACCC
The DNA here is from genome assembly GCF_907164565.1 of Psammomys obesus. Classification (NCBI taxonomy): domain Eukaryota; kingdom Metazoa; phylum Chordata; class Mammalia; order Rodentia; family Muridae; genus Psammomys; species Psammomys obesus. Next base: position 878,442 of record NW_026596396.1, on the reverse strand, counting down.
TTCTCCACCCCAATCCATTCCAACACCCCAGCACAAGGTAGGAGATTGAGTTAGAGGGAAGAGGGAATGTTGAGATCTTTTTACTACTCCTTGCTGATTAGGGACATTGAGTTCTTTGGGGCAAGTCCAATCTTTATCTTGTCAGGATATCTCCAACTTCTTGTCTCTTTTTCTCTTGACCACTTGAAAAACCAGCAACAACAGGAGCAGGAACCAAGGAGGAAAAGTCATTCCCCTTTCTTGGTGCTCCTGCCCTTTTATACCCTCTCTAAAGTCTCCAGAAATAACTATCTTCAGCTGGCAGAATCACGCCCATGCCAGAGCATGCACTAGGCAAACAGTCTGCAGCTGTGGACAATCTGAAGCCGCCCCTATCCCACACCTGGGTTTAAAACAAAAAACATGTTTACATAACATAATTGGGTTTTTAAAGACACCAAAATTCTCACTATGGTATTTATTTTATCCTGATTCCATTTTATATGCTTATAGTAACGTAAAGGGTCACTTAAGCCTCAAATACATGTCTTAGGAGTTGGAAAATATTATATCCTGATTATTTAGTTTTTCCCACCTCAGTATTATATTTGAATATGAAACATCTTCATGTTTTATATACTTGGTCTCCAAATGGTGGTGCCAGTTTGGAAGATTCTGGAGACTTTAATAAATGGGATATAGCTGGAGACAGTAGATCACTGAACACATATCCTAAAATGTATTTTATTTTGAGCTGCTTCCTGCTCTAACATGAAGTGAAGAGATGTCTCTGCCACATGCTTCTGCCACCAGAATTTCTGCTCAAGTGAACAGGAGGCAGCCTGCTTTCTTATAGAACTCAGGACCACCAGCCCAGGGGTGTTACCACCTATAATGGGGTGGACCAACCCCAAAAAATCACTAATTAAGAAAATGCCCTACAGACCTGCCTGCAGCTTGATCATGTTTTTAATTTTTTATTAATTATTTATTACAATGTATTCACTTCGTATCCTCCTGTGGCACCCTCACTTGTCTCCTCCCTATCCCTCCTTTCCTCCCTCTACTCCTCCTATGCCCCTCCCTAGGCCACTGATAGGGAGGTCCTCCTCCGCTTTGATCTGACCCTAGCCAATCTGGTCTCATCAGGACTGGCTGCATTGTCTTCCTCTGTGGCCTGGCAAGGGGGTACCCCACAGGGGGAGGTGATCAAAGAGCCAGCCACTGAGTTCATGTCAGAGACAACCCCTGCTCCCCTTACTAAGGAACCCACTTGGAGAATAACTCTATGGTCTATATCTGAGCAGGGGTTTTAGGTCCTCTCCATCCACGGTCCTTGGTTGGGGTATCTGTCTCTGCACGGCCTTCAAGACCCAGTTTTTGTTTTTGTTTTTTGGCTCTGTTGGTCACCTTTTGAAGCTCCTGTCCCTGCCAGGTTTTTCTATTTCATAAAATTCCATGCCCTCTGCCCAAAGTTTGGCAATGAGTCTCAGCCTCTGCTTCCATACCACAATCAGTACAGTCTTTCAGAGGCCCTCTGTGGTAGGCTCCTGTCCTATTCCCTGTCTTCTCCTGCTTTTTATGCCTATCACATTTGTCCTTCTGAATGAGGACTGAGCATCTTCCCTAGAGTCTTCTTTGTTGTTTAGCTTCTTTAGGGCTATAGACTTTAGTATGATTATCCTATAGTATATCTCTAATAAACACTTATGAATGAGTATATATCATGTGTATCTTTCTGTTTTTTGCTTAGCTCACTCAAGATGATCTTTTCTAGGTCCCACCATTTGCCTGCAAATTTCATGATTTCCTTGTTTTTAATAGATGAGTAATATTCCATTATGTAAATATACCACAATTTCTGTATCTATTCCTCCTCTGTTAAGGGACATATATGTTGTTTCCAGATTCTGGGTATTACAAATAGAGTTGATATAAACATGGTAGAGCAAATGACCTTGTTGTATATTTGAGAATATTTTGGATATATGCCTGGGAATGGTATAGCAGGATCCTGAGGTAGCACTATTCCTAAATTTCTGAGAAAGCACTAGATTGATTTCCAAAGTAATTGTATAAGTTTACATTCCCACCAGCAGTGGAGGTGGGTTCCCCTTTCTCCACATCCTCTCCAGCATGTGCTGTCACTTGAGTTTTTTATCTTGGCCAATGTGACAGGTGTAAGATGGAATCTCAGAGTCATTTTGATTTGCATTTCACTGATGACTAAGGACGTTGAACATTTCTTTTAAGTGTTTCTCTGCCATTCAGTATTCTTCTATAGGGAACTCTCTGTTCAGATCTGTACACCTTTTTAAAATAGGATTACTTGATTTGCTACTTTTTAACTTCTTGAGTTCTTTATATACTCTGGATATTAGCCCTCTGTCAGATATAGGGTTGGTGAAGATCCTTTCCCAGTCGTTTTGTTCTGATGACAGTGTCCTTTGCTTAGAGAAGCTTTTCATGAGGTCCCATTTATTGGTTGTTGATCTTAGAGCCTGTGCTGTTGGTGTTCTGTTCAGGAAGTTGTCTCCTGTGCCAATGAGTTCCAGGCTCTTCCACACTTTTTCTTCTAACAGGTTTAGTGTGTCAGGTTTTATGTTGAAGTCTTTGATCCACTTGGATTTTAGTTTTGTGCAGGGTGATAAATATGGATCTATTTGAATTTTCTACATGTAGACATCCAGTTAGACCAGCAACATTTGTTGAAGATGCTGTCATTTTTGCATTGTATGGTTTTATGTAGCTGGATCTTATGGAGGCAATTTTTTCAATTGAGGCTCCCTCCTCTCAGAGGACTTGAACTTGTGTCAAGTACTATACACATAAAACCCTGCTCCCCAAGCCAATGTGTATAGCTATATATGGATATAAAATCTCTTTATTTCTGACTTTATTATTTATCATTTTCCTATAATTTTCAATTGACTTATTATGGGATGTGTATATGAAACTTAAAATTTTTTGTGAACAAGGTGGATGATAAAATTATTTTAAATTTATTTTTAATTGACTTATCATGATTATATATTCTTATAAGTTATAGAATGATTCTCTGATACATGTACATATGATGTATAGTGATCAAATCAGGATAATTAGTACTTTTATTTACATAAATATTTCATATTTTTTTTATCTTTGAAGCCTCCTAACTCCCTCTACTGCTTCATAAAATACATAAGAAAGGAATATGAATCACGATTAGAGCACTTGCCTAGCATACAGAAGGCCTTGGTTCAGCACCTCAATTAATCATTAGTTGTTGTAAAGTACAGTTACAGTACTGTTTTACAAACTGTAAAATTTTTCTCCTCTCTTCTTGCTGTTCATCTGTTCATTACACAACTTCTCTGTCCCCCTCATTCTCAGCTTCTAGTGACCTTTACTCTACTCTACCTCTATGCAATCAGATGAAAGATAAAATTTAGGAGTACACACATATATTCTAGTTTTATATCTACTTCAGTGACAGAATGCATGAATACAGAGGGAGTTCAAGGGATACCTATTTCTACTGGTGAGCCTGGGAAATAAAAGGGTTTTGTGTGTTTGTTTTGTTTTGTGTGCTTTTTTAGTGGGAGAGAGCTAACAAATAAGGAAGTACTGAATGATAGGAAAAAAGCTGAAATAAAAAATTATTATTGGTGAAAAATACTTGCTTAGGCAATAATGAATATACTAATGAAATTGCAAGAGAGACTGGACAATTTTACTTCCCAGATACCTATTTTGACATGAAGTATATCATAACATTTGCTTATTCTAATTCAGTGCTCAGGGATAAGCTACTTTCTATTTCTATATGATAAACATATTTTAAACCGTTCCATAATTTTTTGTTAGAAATTACATCTTACCTGATGTCTGTCTGACATTTCCGTTGAAACCATCAGAGAAAAGCAATTTTAGCTACACTATGTACTAACAGCTAAGAAGAAGAAGAAACCTAAGACTTCTCTGAAACAAACCAAACTTTTAAATATAAGCAGAAAATGCTTCCAACATGTTGTAAGAGATCGAAATAAGGCTGAACTTAAACCACAAAAGAAGACAGCTGGTTCCACTTTCTTTTGCATGAAAGAAAATAGGGGAAGATTTCATCATTTCCAGGAGTACAGTACAAAAAAAATGAAATAAATATAAGGATAAAATTCAGAGTATAGGGATTCTTATGAAAGAAGGGGTATATGAAAGACCTGGAGGGGACAGGAGCTCCACAAGGAGAGCAACAAAAAGAAAAAAATCTGGGCACAGGGGTCTTTTCTGAGACTGATACTCCAACCAAAGACCATGCATGCAGATTACCTAGAACCCCTGCACAGATGTAGCCCACGACAGCTCAGTCTCCAAGTGGATTCCCTAGTAAGGGGAACAGGGGTTGTCTCTGACATGAACTCAGTGGCTGGCTCTTTAATCACCTCCCTGTGAGGGGGAAACAACTTTACCAGGCCACATAGGAAGACAATGCAGCCAGCCTTGATGAGACCTGATACTAGGATCAAATGGAAAGGTAGGAGGACCTCCCCTATCAGAGGACTTGGAGAGAGGCATGGGAGGAGATGAGGGTGGGAGGGCAGGATTGGGAGGGGTGAGGGAGGGGGCTACAGCTGGAATACAAAGTAAATGAACTGTAATAAATAAATAAATAAATAAATAAATAAATAAATAAAAAAATAAATAAATAGATGAATAAATAAATTTAAAAAGCAAAGTGAATAAATTGTAATAAATTTAAAAATAAATAAACAAATTTAAAAAATCAGAGTATAGAAACTAGTGCTGCACATACCTGATCTGAACTGATGAGAAGCTGGGACCAGCTATTCCATTCTGGACATTTGTCTCTTTCTTCAAAGGTGACATTCTCAGAATTCCAGCAACAGTGTTCATGGTTAAACCAGAATCCCTCTGTGCATATCCCTTCTTTTAAGTCTGTCATCCAGTGAGCAGAGATGTCTATCAGGCCAGCTAAGGAGCCTGATTGAGTTGGGAAGAATGGGAAAGCCAAAGTTAAATTCCATTTCCGAAATTCTTTTTGTTGTTGTTGTTTTCAAGACAGGGTTTCTCTGTGTAGCCTTGGCTGTCCTGGACTTGCTTTGTAGTTCAGGCTGGCCTCAAACTCACAGAGATCCACCTGCCTATGCCTTCCCGAGTGCTAGGATTACAGGCATGTGCCACTGTGCCCGGCCCACTTCTGAAATTCTATCTTTGGTAACTGGAACAAGTTTTATCAGCCAAAGTGAGAGGAAAGAAATTGAAATGACAGGTAAATATATTTCCTATCCCTATCCTACCTGGAACTTCTTTCTGACTGTTAACATGCTTAGTGTTTCACTTACTATCTCTACATTAACACCAGTGTTGGGATAAAGAGAGGCTTAAGAGTGCATACTACTCTCACAAAGGAAATGAGTTCAATTCCCAGCACCCATATTGGGTAGCTCATAACTGCTTGTAAATCCAGCTCTAGAAATGCTTCTGGGCTCCAAGGGCACTTTCACTTACATGTATATACCCACATAAAGACACAAACACATACACATGATTTAAAATAAAAATAAGCACAATTATCTGTGAAATATGTATACTGGGAGAACTAGGGAGAAAGTAACCACAGGGGAGAGGGAGGAGTTTGTTCTTGAAACTCACTTGACATAAGGGATTGCTTTGGCATAGTTTAGGAATGATACTCCATAAAGGAAGTAATAAATTTAAAGTAATAAATTTAAAGTAATAAATTTGTTTAAGATTATGTGATTTGCTTGGCACAGTGTCACAGGCCTCTAACCTGAGTACTCTGATAGTACTGGCCATGCTGGTCTACTTAGCATGCCAGGTAGGGCTAAATAATAACACTCCTCAAACAAAAGCAAAAGCCAAACCACCACCACCCCCCAAAAAAATTACGTGACTCTCCCTATATATATATCAGGTTACGTGAACAGAAATTTCCCATACTGAAGACTCTTTGATGATATTTATCTGCAGTGACTATGGAGGGAAGTTGATGAACATTATGGGTGGCAGGCTAATCCTAGACCGCAGGATTTTGCACCATGGACAGGAGAACTTGCAAAGCGTCAGGAAGGTATTATAGGCTAACATTGCAGCATTCAATTTATAGCAGCACAGAGGGTTGTGTGCAAAGAAGGCTGGCTGGAACCAGAGACCCTTTAGATTCTTACCAAACCTAGGGTATGAGCACACTAAAATGGTCTCAGTGTAAAGGAGTAAGCATCTACAGAACACTCATCAAAGAAATGATGAGAAAGAAACAAAACAAAAAATTGGGACTAAAAGTACTATGACTCATAAACTGATAAGTGCTAAGACAGTTAATGTACGCTACTCCTGGCTGTCATGTTTCAGGTAAATGAAGAAAATCTGACCAAAAGGAATTAAATGGCCCAAGATCATGCTGTGAGTTTTATACCACCTTTACCATTTCTCTACAGCATGATCCTGGGTCACGGACACCACAAGAAAACCAGTAGAATCAACTAACCTGGACCCATAGGGGCTCATAGAGACTGAACCATCAACTAGAGAGTGAGCACGGACGGACCTAGGAACACACGAACACACACACATACACACACACACACACACACACACACACACCCCAGATGTGCAGCTTGGTTTTCATGTGGGGCTCCGAACAGTAGGATCAGGGGTTGTTTCTGACTCTGTTGCCTACCTTTGAATCTCTTTTTCCCTAGCTGGAATGCTTTGTTAAACTTCAATGGGAGAAGATGTGCCTAGTCTTATTGTAACTCAATATGCCCAGGTTGGTTGATATTCATGTGAAGCTTCCCCTTTTCTGAGGAAAAATGGAGGGGGTGGGTAAGGAGAGACTAAGAGGAGAGAGGGGAAACTTTGATAGTGTTGTAAAGTTAAAATACAATACAAAACAAAAAACTATAGTTTACCATACCTGATAAAAGTCCAACAAGGAGCATTAACAACCAGCCAGAAAATGCATCGCTCACACTGTGAATTAAGGCCCAGGTTGATTCTTTGCTTTTATTGGTAATCTAGGAATAAAAAGAAAACATTGGCATACTCTACATATATCTTTCCTTCATTTAAAAATTGTTCATCACAAAAATATAAACTATCTGGGAATAGATAATAACTGAGAATTATTTAGCTGAGCCAATTTACCAAGAGTTAATGAACTTTATCAATTTACTGTAATGTCCAATACCATCAACCTGCTTTGTATTGCAGTGGTCTTTTTCTGCCCTCAATAACAGCTGTCTCAAGAGGAACTGATTCACAGTGAAAAGCTTGATTGTTTTGCAAAGGATAAACAAATGATGGCTGATCTGACTGATGACTTGAAGTTTACTATTCCCGCCTGTGATTGTCAGGAAATTCCTAAGGTTTGATCCCACAAAGCTCTAAAGGTACAGTGATCACAGATACTAAGTGATATTGGTGAAGTGTCTCCTTCATTTTCAGAAACAAGCAAGTATATCTGAGGGCATCAGCATAAGCATGAAGTCTGACTGTTTAGATTTCACCTTGTCAAATTAAATCCGGTGTTCATATTTTTATTTTGTTTTACTTTAGCATTATTTTTTTTATATTTAGTGTGTGTGTGTATGTGTGCGTGAATATGTGTGTGTGTGTGTGTGTGTGTGTGTGTGTGTGTGTGTGTGTGTGT
>NW_026596396.1:823697-870778 GCF_907164565.1 Psammomys obesus | reverse complement strand
TGTGTGTGTGTGTGTGTGTGTGTGTGTGTGTGTGTGTGTGTGTGTGTTAAGGTCAAAGGACAACTTGCTGAAGTCTGTTTTCTCCTTCTACCATATTTCCAGACTCAGATCATCAGACTTAGTAACAAGTACTTCTATACATTTACCCAACTTATTGGTCCATATCAGTATTTTTAAAATCAATATTCTGCCAGTGTTATTACTGGTACTTCCTGTTTTTGTACCACTATTTTCTTATACTCAAAATTGCTTTATCTCACCTTCATCTGTAGCAACATCTCAAATAATAACAAATTATAAAGTATCAAATGGAACTTTAAAACATATTTTGAGGGCCAACACAATGGCCCAGTCACATGTGCATGCATGAATATGCACGCGCGCCCACACACACACACACACTATATATATATACTACATTACAGAAAATTACAAGATTAAAAAACAGAATATAAAGACAGAAAATTGAGCAGGGTAGTGGTGGTGCATGCCTTTAATCCCTGAACTCAGGAGGCAGAAACAGGCAGATCTCTGTGAGTTCAAGGTCAGACTACAAAGCTTCCAGGAGAGCCAGAGCCAGAGCTGTTACAAAGAGAAATCTTTCTAAGAAAGAAAAGAAAAGAGAGAGAGAGTGAGAAGGGAGGGAGGGAGAAGGGTAGGGAGAAGAGGAGGAAATGGAGGCAGAAAGAGCAAAGGAGGGAGAAAGGGAGCAAGGGAGAGAGGGGGAGAAGAAAAGAGGGAAAGAGGAAGGGAAGAAGGAAGGAAGGAAAAGCAAATGGAGTAAAATCAGGCTTAGGTTAAAATTGTGTACATGCAAGTTCAAGGGCAACTTTGTTAACAGAGAAACTCTGTTTCTAAATAACAAGTGAAGAAAGCTGAAGTTATATTTGCAAAGCCCTGGATTCAATCACCAGTACTGGACCCCCGAAAAAGAATGAAAATTTCCAAAACAAGTATCTGGGACAACCTGACTCTGGGGTTCATGTGGTTGTGAGAATACTTGGCAGAATCTGGGAGAGGCTTTAAAATGAAGAAAAAAAAATAGTGCTGGCTGTAGTTTAGTGGTAGAATACTATCATATGTGAAGCCCTGGGTTTGTTTAAATCATCAAACACACACGTGTGTGCGTGCACACTTAGAATAACCTCTGCCTGACTCTTTTTTATATATATTTATTTTATTATTACAATTTATTCAATTTGTATGCCGGCTGTGGCCCCCTCCCTCGTCTCCTCCCAATCCCACCCTCCCTCCTTCTTCTCCCCTTATGCCCCCCCCCCAGTCTGCTAATAGAGAAGGTCCTTCTCCCCTTCTGCCTGACTCTTACATAGATTTGTTTGTCTCTGACAGGAAGAAATCATGAACTCAGTAGAGAACTCCATATTTTAAATATGGAGTTAAGCAGAAATTTAAGAGAGGGAGGGAAAAAAACCCTACAAGTGTGCCCCAAAGAAGTGTTCTGCTAGAGCGTTACCTGTTGAGAGTTGGGCATTAACTTTTTCAATAAGTTCCCCACTGTCGCTCCCACATAAATTAGAAATAGTGAATTGAATGACGCAGGACAAGTTCAAAGCAAAGGCGCTCAGCATGGTGGAAAACACCTGTAATTCCAGCATTTGAAAGTATGGGAGAAGCTTTGCAAGCTTGTGACTAGCCTGGGCTATACAGCAAGACCCTGTTTTGTCAAAAAAAAAAAATAGCAAAGGATCCCCAGCATGTGTGATGCCTATAATCTCAGCACTCAGGAGGCTGAGGCAGGAGGATCAAGAATTCTAGCCAGCTGAGATGATTTACCTTGTGAGTTCCAGGCTAGCCTGAATAAAGTTTCAATAAAACAATAAAAGAATCAAAGGGTATTGGCAGTCCTGAGAAAATTTCCCAGTATTTCTTTCTTTCCTTTTTTTTTTTTTGTTGTTGTTTGTTTGTTTGTTTTCTGAGACAAGGAAATTCTTTTGTCAAAATTATACATCCTACACCATAGGTCTACATACCTGTCTCATTAAATCAATGTCTTGGATATGACTTTGATCAGTCTTGTGGTTTTACTGGTACTGAATGTACAAATTTACTTTGGTTCTATTGTTTTACAAGAGTTATAATCACATGGAGGTGAACTCATGTTCTTCAGTACAGTCTAGGGTTATGGTAATTTAGTTTTTATTCTTTTGAAAGAAATCCATTAACTTTCCTTGGTCTTAGGGACCCTGCTTTAAGAGAAAAATAAAATAAAAAGGAGAGGAGATGGGTAAAGAAAATCTTAAACATTTATTTTTACCTATGTAGGAGTGTGTACCCATTTAGAGCTGTCAATGTCCCTTTCAACAACATTCTACAGCGAAATACATCATTAGACATAACTTTTACAACCAAGGATGAAAATAATATATAAGTTGTGTGTAAAAACAGAAATATATTACAAAATGATGCCAAGTGGCTCTCCTCTGCTGTTAATCTAGCACTGGGGAGGCAAAGGGGTATCCAAGCGTTGAGGTCAGCGTAGGCTACATAAGTGAGTTCCAGGCCAGTCTAAGCTACTGAGTAAGGCTGATTTCAAAGAAATAAAAAATTAAAAAGAAAAAGGAAAGAAACCCAGAAAAAGAAGGAAAAAGAAAGAAAGAAAGAAAGAAAGAAAGAAAGAAAGAACTATGTTGCCAATAGAAGCCACATTCCATCAGCTCTGCTGCCGAGAAAAGGAAAGCATAGAATAAATTTAGCTGTGTAACTCCCCTCCTCATGTTTTCTAACAGTTACACAAGTACCATCATTGCCTTACCTCTCGGTGCCTATCTCGGTCCCGAGATTTCTCTCTCACCCAATCAATTGTGTTGAAATCATCATAAGTCCCTACTCCAGGGATTGGCTCCTCCAAGAAGTCCATGATTCTATTTGAAGGGCCTATTCCACGACCATTGTATGACTTGTGCCCTGTGTTGAAGAACAGATAGATATCAGTACATCAGACAGTCAACATTTTTAACGCCCCCAGAAAGTATCCGATGACTAGAGTTTAGGTGTGTGGTGATGGAGAAAAACAATCACCTACTGGAGCTATCTATCACATTCACAAGTTTCTGTGGTCTAGGTTCAAGTGAAGAGTAGCTAAAGGCATTACGAATGGACAGGGACCCTGGACAGTAATAGTGTAAAGAGAACTGACAGAAGAACTTTGTAATGGAAAAAGTATCTACAGAACAAAAGATAGGAAGGACCCTGGAACAGTTTGGAAGGGAGATGAAAGGCTCCTAAGTCCTTGCAAATGTAACATATCAAGAACCATCTTATACTTTGCATGGCAGGTTTGTTTTTTTTTTTTTTTTTTTCAATTCTATAGCTTTTACCCAGTTGAAGACTTGAAAGAAAGAATGCTGGCCACTTCAAGAGTTAAGCTGGTTGGAATGTACAAATCTTCCCTCAGTGTATAGAGTGCTTTGATCTCCAATATAATGGGCTGGTAGAAAGTTTTTCACAGTATGTTGAAAAGTCAAATATTTACAAGTAGAATATAGACAACAATGTTTGGCTTAGTAATGATTCTTCAGCTAATCAATATCCAAGCATGCTCACTACAGAGGGTTCACTGCTTGGCATCTGGTTTTTCCGCCTCCAGTTACTTCTGTGTGTATATGCTTTATCTTTCTTTTCTAGACTAGCAGCTCTTCAATAGTTCCTCTATAATGAGTCCATCATATCCTTCCTACAATGCCTATTTTCCCCCTTTGAGTCAAGTCTTACTGTCAGGCCTAGAACTTATGACTGTCCTATGTTAGCCTCCCAAGTAACTGGCATTATAAAACGTGTCACCGTCTCTTACTCTCCATGCTGTCTTAGCACATATGTGATAGTCAGTAAACATCAGATGATCCAAGATGCATTTAACAAATGGCAAGGATGAGGGAGCATTTAAGCTGAGCAGTTGTACTGACACATGATAAGTATTGCTTGTAAACTTGTTGCAAATATTTTGGCAACAACATCTGATGGAACAGTATTTTCCTAGTAAACTGAAAATGTAAAAACAGCATTGAGAAATCTATATAAATGCACACAGGGAGAATGCGGAGTACTTCCATCATGTAACTCACACAATCTCACATTTGCAGCATCAGTTTTGGCAGGGACAAGGCTTCATCCAGGCTATTTGGTAATGAACCCCTCTTCAGTAAAGACCCAGGTTGGCCTCAGCTGACTCTTTCTCCGTCATCTCCCTGCCCAACTCAGCTAGACAACTTGAGCACTCTCATTGGCATAAGTTTAAATGAACAAGATAAATGGAACCTGTTTTTACCAACTGGAAGTCTGTTGAATGCCTGATTCAGCACACTTTCTACAAGCAATTCACAGGTTTGAAAGGAAAAGCTCAGCAGAGTCCTAACCATGTGCAGGTTGGTGAGTCACTGAAGAGGCATGGAGGAAGTGAACAAGTTAATCTTAAAACCTCAAACCAAAGTCCTTTTCCTATCTTCACTCGTACCTGGCTGTAAAATGGATGTCTGCTGAATCACTACCCCAGCCTTTCCTATCATGTCAGTGTCAGACTGATAAAGATGAAAGCTGCTATGTTTGAGGGCTTGGAGAGGAAAAGCTAGCTAGGAAGCAAGGGCAGAAAGAAAAGAGATTATATGGGAAGGAGGCAACTGAATAAAGCTTTTTCCATTCACAAGTTAAATGTTGACATGAACACAGGACACCAAACAACCAGAAACTGACTCCTTAAAGCAGGTTAATGCTTCCATTGAATTTCTTGTTTCAGAGTTCTCCTTTTCAGAAGCGGGGGAGGGGAAAGACAGGATTTGTGACAGACTCTAAGAAGCATCAGATGGCTGCCTAATGTTACATTATATATCAAATGAGCTCCTCCACCACCCAGAGCTTTAAGGCAATATGAAGATCTGCAACAGAGTCTTAACAGGAAAGAGAGAATCCTATTACATCACTAGGTAACATGAGCACTGCTGCCGCATCCTCCTTTGTCGTCTGTCTGCTGCTAGACACAATTATCAGGCCCCTAGCACAGGGCAGGCAGTGATTAGAATCCTACTACAGACTGCGTGCAATTCTCCAGATCCCCTGCTCCGGGAGCATGCTTCAGTCCTGGGTTGGGCTCAGTCGGCTTACCTTCCGTCACAGTTTTCTTTTTTTCTGCCTCAAGGAAGAAATAACCTTGGCAGCCCGCATTTGCTCATTTAGGATGAGGTGCTTTTACAGAAAGAGGCCCGCTCTGGGTGCTTTAGAAGAGCACTTGCTGCTTTCTCTGCTTTTCACAGCAACAAACGCCACCTAAAGAGCCACCAGTGCACCCGGTTGGTCAGAGTATGATGTCACTGTTGAGATCACATGACCAGACCCTTGGACCAGCCTTGGAGAAAGAAAGATTTTCTAACCTAGCACAGAAGCCTTAAAGATGTACTCTCCTCTAAACAAATGCCATTAAATAGGTAGGGGGACGGCTGTGTCAGCTCAGAAAATTAGATTTCAGACAAGTTTTACACTTCATACCTCTTTTAGCAGAAAGAACAAACCATCAAAGTAGAAACAGCCAAAAAATTTAGAATTAGTAGCACTGTAATTTAGAAGAGGACAAAGGCAAATACAGAAAAGTACTTTTTTAATGAACCACTAATGTGGGCTTGGAGGCATATGCCTGTAATTCTAGCACTTAGAAGGCTAGCAAGTTTGCAGTTGGCTTGGGTGAGAAACCAAAACCCTGTCTCAAAAAAATAAATAAATAAAAATAAAAATAAATGAATTAAAACACATGGCAATAACACGTATAACACTTCACAAACATAATACCGAAAGATTCCATAAAAGACTCCATGGCTCTATTCTTGAACCCAATTACAGGCAAACCTAAATTTTAGGATACAAAAAGTCACTTTACAAACAGAAGGAAGAAAATTATAAAAATAAAGACAGGATTTACTAGACAAAGCTGCAGTCTGTGAAGAGCGTGTGGCTTCTGAAATGCTTCTCATTTTTCTTGGTCTTGTGACAAGTGATCATCTTTCAATTATTCTTTAAAGCATACACATATGTATTGTGTGTCCTTTTATATGTGCATATTATGATCAATGGAAAATGTGAAAACAGGTGCACTGGCACACACCTGAAGTTCCAATTACTTGTGAGGCTGAGGACTTGAGCTAGGACTCTGGGTCAGTTTGGACAACATAGCAAGACTGTTTCAAAAATAACATTGTTTTGAGATAGCAGAGGTAACTCAGTGGGTAAGAGTACATGTTTCACAAGCATGAGGACCTGACTGTAAATCCTCAGCGTTGATGTAAAAGCAGAATGCGGCTGTGCATGCTTGAAGATTTAGCATTGTGTGGGGTACAGGGTGGAGAAGTGGATCCCAGGAGTTACTGTCCAGCCACCCTAGCTGAAATTAGCTTCACATTGAGTAAAACCCAGTCTCAAAGGGAACAAAGCAAACAGCAACAGAGGATGGCACTTGATAGTCTTCTTCTGACTTGTGTGTACATGTATGCACACACATATGCAAAGAGCTCTTTGGGGGCCAGACATGTAGTTCTGAGGTAAAATACGTGTTTGGCATGCCTGAGGCCCTGAGTCAAATCCTCAGTACCACATTTTTAAAAAAGAAAAATATAATAAAACTAAATTGCATATCAATATACCATGAAAGCCATTTACATATGTATAGGCTTTCATGTGGCCCAGGCTGGCCCTCAAACTTCCTATGTAGCTAAGAATGATCTTGAACTTCTTTTTTTTTAATGATTATCATTCATTATAATTTATTCAATTTGTATCCTGGTTGTGGCCCCCTCCCTTGTCTCCTTCCAATCCCACCCTCCCTCACCTTCTCCCCCTATTCCCATCTCCAAGTCCATTAATAGAGGAGGTCCTCCTCTCCTTCCCTCTGACCCTAGCCTATCAGGTCTCATCAGGACTGTCAGCAATGTCCTCCTCTGTGGCCTAGCAAGGCTGCTCCCCCCAGGGGGAGGTGATCAGAGAGCCTACCACTGAGTTCATGCCAGAAAAAGTCCTTGTTCCCCTTACTAGTGTACTCACCTGGAGACAATCTATGGGCCACATCTGAGCCAGGCATTGTCCTTAGTTGGGGTATCATTCTCTTCAGGGCCCTCAGGGCCCCCAGGGCTCTGGACCTTGAACTTCTAGTCTTCCTGCTATGACTTCCTGAGTACGGAAATTACTGAATGCTGGGATTACAAATATGTGCTACCACACCCAATGTTATGTTACACTAGAGATTAAACTGAGGGTATCATGCATGCTAAGCACTCTACCAACTGAATGAAACCCACAGCACTGAGGCCAGTTCCTGAAACCCTCAAGTACAAGCAAGAAGAGACAGAGTTATGAGTATATATTAGCATTTGCCTGGCAAGCCATGGATTCAATCCTCAGTACTGAAAAAAAATGCCAGGGATAGCAACACATAACTGCAATTCAACTGATACTCAGGAGGCTGCAGCAGAAGGATTGCTGCAAATTTGAGGACAATCTGACCTTCGTGGTGTGGCCTTGTCAAAGAAGAAAGAGGAAACAAACAGGAGAGTGAGAGAGTAAGGGAAGAAAGGGGGAGAGAGGGACAGAGGTGCTGAGGAAGACGAAAAGGGACAGAGGAAGATGGGAAGGAAGATAGGTAGAGGCAAGAAAGGAGAAGGCGGGGCTGGGGTCTCTTAGTTGTAGTCTTCTCAAAAAAGCAACCTGTTCCGTAATCATTAATCCAACCTGAGCTGATCAGCTACTGCAGCTCTGATAATACATTCACTACTAGAGTTCTATGACTGTAAAGGCTTTCCCTTCTCTGGCCCTATTCTGAAGGCTATTTTTAAGCAGGCGTTAATTAATTGTGCCGTAAGGCCAGTCCAGTAAAGAAGAATTAAATTGCCATCTTCCAACGTCCTAAGTGAATCAGCAGGACAGCCACTGTTTAACATTAACCCAGTTACAGTGTGCTCCAATAATCAGACCCTACATGTAGGGCTTTGGAATGTTATTACTCTCATCAGTTCTTTAGGCACAATATATCCTGAAATGTTAGCACAACAAAACTTTATGAACTGCAAGGCACTGCATGAAGTTTATACTCTTTTAGTTCATCACAGTTCTATCTTGATGAGCTAATAGAGCATTAATGAACAGAATTCAAATGGAGTGGAAATTGCCCTTACGTGGCAATGAGTTAAAATACTGAGGAAAGCAACAGTTATTTGTAAGCCTAGGGTGAGTCCTTGTATACAATTAAATGTTTAGTTTATCAGATTAAGTGAAAATTATATACCCAGCCTCAAAGACCTCCCACACGTTAATCCTTATTAATTAGAATTTTATCTGTAGCACTGAAGATCACCTACATTCTCAAATAGGACTTATGTTTCTATAGGATTTCACACTTCAGCAGACATAAAATATAGCAGCCAAGTTAGCAAAAATAACATATTTTGGGCACCTGGGTAGTTTATATTTCTATATAGTCTACATAGTTAGGCCCATATTAACAACTTTAATTAACAATTTCTCATTGTATTCATAAGCTTTACAAAAGGCACAAATGTTCTCTAGTCCAAGCAAAGCTTTCTTTGGACTACTAGAGGGTTAGTTGGCATAATGTAGTTTTCATGCTAAGATGGCATTTAACTATAACTTATACCAATTAAGAAATTAATCACTCAGGTTCAGTTTGATATGCTGAGTGTTTAAAAATTCCTTTCTTGCCTCTACTCCCTTCTCTGCCAGATTTGTAATCTCTAACATATGTTCATCATAAGGACTGCTCAGTGTGGAGCAAGTGAAAGTATGGAAATAACACAAAATGCTTACCAATTTTGATGTGTCATATAATAAAAAAAAAACCAATAAAGTAAATATATAGAGCCAAGCAGAGCTATCTTTCTGGAACACAAATCTAGCCAGATAGCTTGGCAGCTTCCAAGTTGTGACTCCTAATGTGATGTTTTGAAAACTTTGAGCAATGATGACCTTTCTAAGAACATTTAGAGCAAGTGTGGACAAGGGATTTAAAAATATTCCCTGTGAGGCTTAGAATAGGAAGTATAACATATTTAAGATGAGGTGACAATGATGCCAATAGTAGCTTTCACTCTTTCACCAAGTATTTGTGTCTGATCTGACAGATAACTGAGGTTGCTGTGCAAGCCACACTGCTGGCCGACTTCTCTACTTAGTGTTTTTAATCTCCTACACAGAGGAAACTCAGGAAGCTTGATGTTCAAAAGGAGCTGCAGGAGCAACTATCAAGATATAATTAAAGCAACAAAATGCAAATTCCCTTTTAAAAACAGTGAGTTAATCTAATGTGTCCAATACTGAAAAGAAAGTGAGTTAAATTAAATCGCGTCTACATTCCAAATTAGGGAAATAAGGTGAATCTTGATTTTTGCCTTGAATAAGTGAAAAATGGTAAAATTTATCTCAAGCTTTGATGGCATGGTGAATGTTACATGCAGAAAGTAATTTGAGGTTCTAACAGGAAAATTATTTAAACTAAAGTCCAGTTAAATGAAAAAAGAAAAATCTCACAAAGACTAATTTGCTTGCCTAAGTCTGGAGAAAACATAAGGTAAATCAGTCAGAAAGAAAGGGAGTGAAGTTTGAAACAGCCATCTCTGTAAGTTATATTTAGGTCTGAAGACTCAGCAATGGTTTTTAGAAACACACTGCCTGAATAAAGAGGCACAGAAATGAAACCACGAAATCAACTTTTTTTTTTTTCCCCCCATGGAAGGTGTTTCCCAGGCTGCTTCCTCTCCCAACAAAAATCACCTTACATTTAAAACTAGAAAACCTCTTAAAATGCAAGAATATAAATTCTGATTTGGGAATAATGTTTATTCCAGTCCCGCACCAACAAGCCATTAGAAACTTACCTAGGGTGCTGAATAGTAACTGATTAAGTGATTAGCTGATTAAGCTAGTTAAAGACTAACAAAAAAACACAAGACGGAAGAGAGAAAAACCTCCTGTGTAGACCTTGAGTTGTTTTAGTAACATTGTAAGTTGTAGAAGGGCTTATTTGTTTCTGTACCAAAAAAGCTCTCCAAGAAATGGACGGGGTTATTGGTGTGTATCAAAAAACTTGGAAAGTGTCCCTTTTTTAAAAGTGTTTTTCTGGTTTATCAGGATATGTAATATTTTTAAAGGTAGAGCTCCATCTACAAATGTAAATTCGGCATGATGCCTAGAACAAGATACTTATCCTCTGGTCATTTAACAGACTTCCGTTCAACAGTAAAAGTGAGGAAGTTGTTATGGGCCACTTCTTACTCCCACACTTACTTTCTCTTTTCCAGTCTTCCACTGGTTTTTCCACTCAAGGTCTCTCCATATACACTCTTTCACATTTCACTTCATGTACATGCTTAAGAACACATTATAGGTAAAGCCCTAATCATCAATCAACATTGTGGTACCTTTTCATCTGCAATGTGTCTTGCTTCCTATTTTGCTTTTCCACTTTCCAAATGCAGTGGTCAAAAGCATCTGTCAGCCAATTGGGCCTCTCATCTAAACCCTGAACAGTACTGTTGAATACATGTACTCTGAAATACTTAGATGGACCTGGAAATACTTCCTCAGGGTAGTTCTGTTACTGTACATCTACACATGCTATCCTGATTGTTAAATGCTAAAATGCCATCATATCTCTAAATAATAACCTCTTTCCCAATGAGTGCCCTTTACCATTCCTTGGAAAATCCTGAGTTTTCCCACAGGAAAGAAGCTGGCATTCCTGGACAGCACACCAGTATATCTGAGTAGCAATTTGACTGTGTAGTACCCTGTTTTGATATGACGATCACCCCTGAACTTACTTCATTTAGGAATCCTCAGCTTTGGTGTAGTCACACTGCAGCTTACAAGTTGCAAGTATTTAAGACACAGGAAAGACAAGGAAGACAAAGCTCTCTGCCCTAACTATAAAGAGAGACAGACAGCTAGATAATGGAACTGTAACATTTCATACACATTCTATTAAAAGGATCTTTGAGAACTATGAGAAGAAAATAAGAATGTAAAGCATAACAGAAAGGAATAGGGGCACCCTGGAGACACACACGAATATAAATTCTGGTACTTCTACCCTCATTCTTTGTTTCGACTAGATACATCCCTATTCCCCAAAGCTATAAGCATTTGTTAGGGTTTACATGTTTTACATCTCCTGCTCCTAATACCTGCTCTAATATGGAAGTTCCTGACCCAACATGGTTTCACTAACAGCAGAGCCAGGGTGTTAATTGCCAGAATAAGGGTAAACAACATGAGGCAATCCCATCTTCATGCTTCCACCTATTAGAATGCCACATTAACTAATGCAGAACTGGAAATAAAGGAGCTTGACCACTAACCTATGGCATCATATATGTGAGGCAAGTATTCTATCTGTGAATCCTATTTTTACTTATTTTAAGACCATACCTCACTAGGGTGTCTAGGGTGATTCTGAACTCCTTTTGTTAGCACCAGCAGTTCTTGCATAGTCCTGCGTCAGCTTCCTCAGTTGTTTGAGATTACAGGCCTACTTTACTAGGCCTGTTACAAACACTACCTGGTTCCACTACTTGTTCTTCCCAAAGTTACACATTTATGGGGCTGAGATGAGGATGGGTAATGTAATGTATAGGAAGAAACTGCCCTAAAATACACACTACAAACCACAGTGCTAAGGACTCATCTAGGTAGCATGATTCTGCCTAGTAACTTGTAACTAAGTCTATACTGGTTTTCTCTAATATTCAAAAACTAAACATAAAAGATAGGGACAAAAGATTGCCAATGAATTCTATGAGGAGGAAAAACACCTCAAAAGACAGACTATTAGTCAGAAGACCCTTCCTATATCCATAGGAAAAATGTGATATCATGTATAGAAAAAGGAGTATTAAACACCATAACAAGGTATACAAGTCAGTGTTAGAGCACTTAAGCTAGTATATAGACAAGGCCCTGGATTCAATCCCTAGTACCACAAAAAGAAACAAACAAAAAAGCTAGTCATGTTTGCTTGCTCCTGTCATCCTGGCATTTAGGAGAAAGAGCAGGAAGATAAGGAGTTCAAGACCAGATTCAACTACATAGCAAGTTCCATACCAGCCTGGACTACATGAGGCTCTATCTCAAAAACAAAACATAAGCAAATAAAGAAAGGTAAAAAGTCACATATATAACTCATCTGAGAATTACTCTTAAAGTCAGTTCTACATGTACATACAATATATGCATTACTCAATGCAGTGCTGGCTAGGATAGTACAAACCTGGGAACACTGGAAGTATCAAATCCTGTGCGACTGACCTGCTTTGCGACACAAAAGTTCCTTATGTAAATAAAACTTGTCTGAAAAGCCTACACAGGATTTAGTGTGATAACTCTGGTCCACAGTCCTAGCACTAAGAAGGCTGATGCAAATGACTATCATGAGTTTGAGGCTAGTCGAGGCTACATAGAAATACCTTGTCTCAAAAAAAAAAAAATCATAGAGCATTTTTTAAATGTATGTCTGGCTTAACAATGCAGATCAGTGCCTGATGTACTCAAGGCCCCGACTTTGGTTGTTATTACCATGGGAAAAAATAGAAAAAAGAGAGTCCAGCATGATGGTGCATGCACTATTAATAATCCCAGCACTTGAGAGATTGAGACAGGAGGATTGCCACAAGTTTAAGCTTAAGACTGTCTTAAAAATCAGAGAGACAAGCCAGGTGTGGTGGTGCAGGCCTATAATCTCAGCACTCAGGATGCAGAGGTAGGTGGATCCCCATGAGTTCGAGGCCAGCCTGGTCTACAAAATGAGCCTAGGACAGCCTACATAGAGAAACCCTGTCTTGAAAAACAAGCAAACAAACAAACAAACAACAAAATTCAGAGAGACAAAGATTGACAGAGTTAGAGAGAGTCAGTCAGTCTATAGGCATGACTAGATACAGAAATAACTAAACTGAGGGGGTTCAGTTTACCCAGGGTTTAATCCCTGCTAGCAGTTGTATTTGGAGTAGGAAAAAGAGGGGGACTTCTTCATGGTAGTGAAACAGGTTTTATTTTCATTAATTACCACACACACACACACACACACACAAACACACACACACACACACACGCATATATATATATCATATTAATTTATGTATTTAAACTGCTGGAAGTGAAACCTATAGCCTTGCACACACTAGGCAAATGCTCTATTCACCACTGAGCTACTTTTCCAGAGGCCACAGAAATGATTTTAAAAAGGAGAAAACTAGTCGGGTGGTGGTGCACATCTTTAATCCCAGAATTCAGGAGGCAAAGGCAGGCAGATCTCTGAGTTTGAGGTCAGCCTGGTCTACAAAGTGAATTCTAGGAAACCCAGGGCTACACAGAGAAACTCTGTCTCAAAAAATAAAACACAAATTTAAACAAAGGAAAATAGTAACACAGAAGAATAGAGACAGGGCATGCAAAGAGCTACAGCTGAGTGGTAACATGGCAACAGCATACATTCGAGGACCTACAGACCAGCAATGGTTTCTGCTTCCAGAAACATGCTGTCCATGCCCCTGAAGCATTACAATAACCCTTTCCTTCACCATTTAACATAAACGGAACAAGGCACGGTGGACATTAATCTCACAAATTTCAGCACTATCAAAGGATTGCTACAGTAGATTCACTATTAATAAATAAGTAGGAGGATGGAGGGTTAAAACAAATGGTGGAGGGTCTGCCTAACATGCAAAAGTTCCCAACTTCAATTTATTGGACCGAAAAAAAAATCAGAGAGGAGTAATGTCTTATGCATATATTTCAAGTACCACAGACAGTAAGGCATGAGGACTGCCATGAATTGGAAGACAGCCTGGTCTGTATAGTGAAATTGTGGCTAATCTAGGCTACAGAGTAAGACCTGGCCTCAAAAAGCCCAAAACTAAATTTAATAAAACTAACAATAAATAAGGAACTTTCAAAATTCAGTTTTCCCAAGTAAACTCTTACTTTTATGCTTAGAATAAGAAATATTTTACAATATTTTTATTTTACAATACAAAATCAATTATTTTTTTCCTTGAACCATCAGAGAAATAAGGACCCAGATGAAACTGCCACCCTGAAGTCTGAAGAGACAGTTTATCCAAAGGCTCAGCTGAGATCTGCTTACCTGAAAGAAATCGGATTAGAGCCATGAGAAAAACAACAAAAGGTAGGTATGCTCAAATGGCAACAGTGGAGCTGTGTGGACTAGCATAAATGTTAGAAACTCACAGTCTCCAGAGTCCCAAATCTTCACCAAGTTCTCACACAGTGAAGATCCTAGAAATATCTCCTGACCTTGACTAGGGGAGGGATGAGTAATCCTTGTGAAACAGGCCCAGAGATTTCTTCACAACAAATATGCTACAAGGGAAAAACACTTTGCCAGAGCCTTATTCCTGGTTGGGGGAAGGGCATTCCTCCCATTCCAGCCCCCATGCTTTCCAGTTTTACCTGAGGGGATACAAACAGTCAGCAGGGCCAGGGCTTCAAGGAAGTAGACTGTTTATGCAAAAAGGCATAGAAAAAAAAAGGCAAAAAGAAACACTTGGAAAACTTGTGAAGGTTTTGAGTCAATCTCTGAGTTTGAGGTCAGCCTGGTCTACAAAGTGAATTCTAGGAAAGCCAGGGCTACACAGACACAGTCCCAGTAAAACACTAAGAATTAATCCACTTGTGGTGTGGCTTTGTCTTTTGAACTTTAAGGAACTTTAACACCACACCAACAGGGCTCTAGTATCTAAAGAGTAAATCATAGTTGAACGAGTTTCGAGGCACATCATCTCTATAGGAACTAGATGTAGGTAAACTCAGAATCAAGAAAAAAAAAATAAAGTTACGATAGGAATTTGACCCCTGTGACGTCTAGTTATCACAAATAGTACATACAACTCAATGCCTAGCTACTTTGCCATAAATACTAACACAGCAAAATTAAACTATAGTACAGCAAAAGAGCTAAACTCCACTTCCCCATCCATAGCAATTATACATCACACTTTGGTCTAAACTATGGGTTAACAATTCTCCAAACACATTAAAAAATATTTTCAAGTAAGCAAGGCATAGTGGTACATACAGTTGATCCTAGCACTTGGGAGACAAAAGGATAAGGAGTTCAAAACACAAGCCATAGCTGCATAGTAAATTTGCAGCCATTTTGGGGCATGTATATGAGACTGTCTCTCAATACTACACACATACATAGGTACTTATATGAAATGAAAGTAATGTATCAGTACTATAGGATGTGCTAGGCATGTTCAACTGAATCCCAGCTACTCAGGAGGCTGAGGCAGGAGAATCATAAGTTTGAGGTTTACAATGGGTCATACAGTGAATTAAGTTAGACTCTGTCTCAAAACAAGAAACAAAAGGTGCTGGAGCAGAGCTCAGACAAGAAAACTGCTTGATCTGCATGTATGAGATCCTGGCTTCAGTCCCCAGCACCAAATAAGTAATAAATACATTTTTTTAAAAAGCAGATACAACTCAGTAGCAGAGTGATTGCCTAGCATGTACTATTTCCTGGTGTTCTGTCCCAAGTACTGCAAAATACACACACACACACACACACACACACACACACACACACACACACACTGCTTTTAAAGTAGTGTTAGAGGGGAATATATATACCATTAAATTTAGATATCTCTTAGAAAAGAACAGAGAAGCCAGGCATGGTGTCTCACACTTGAAATCCCAGTACTTGAAAGACTGAGGCAGGAAGAGGGCCACAGGTTCAAGGCTTGACTAAACTATGCAGAAAGACCCTAACTCAAAATAAAAACAACAGTAAAAATACCAAGTAAATGATTGTTGCCACTATAAGCTGATCTCAAAGCTTATGTGGAAAAGAAAAACACCTGGAACAGTCAACCAACACAGTACTGCAAATAAATCCAGTTGGAGGACTCACACTAAACAGTTTAAACATTTACTGTAAAGTTATAGGTAATTCAAACAAGGTGATTTTCTTTTTTGGCATTACAAAGGATCACACTCAGGAAAGACAGAATGATATTGTCAGAAGAAAAGATGCAGAGTCGAAGGGAACAGAATACAGAACTCAGAAAGAATCATAGATACAATAACCTAATCTGTGATGAAGGTACACAGGCAGTTAATTCAATGGATAAGAGACTATTTTCAACAATTTTTACTGCAAAGACTCGATACACCTAAACCACATACAGCTGTACTTCGTTTTCCAGGTACCCTGAAGAAGGCAGGAAATACATATAAGCTGTTAGGATCAACCTGGGCAATGTGGAGAGACATTGACTCAAGGAAAAAGAATGCCCCAATCATTAATTCAAACTATATAACTAATCTAATTGAAAGGTATAAAACTTCCAGGAGCTAACATAGGAAAAAAATCTACAACAGTCAGAGATTTAATAATTTGTTTCTACCTACAACACCAATAGTATTTATTATCCATGAAATAAGTAATAAAAGCAACAAATAAAATGGATTACATTAAAATCAGCAGCCTGAGGATGCAGTGCAAGGGTAGAATGCTGACCTAATAGACACCAGGTCTAGGGTTGATCCCTCCTATGACACTAAAATGTTTTTAATCTCTCCTTTTCAAAAGCTACTGTGAAGAGAAAAAAAAAACTATGGATTTGAAAAACATATATCTAATAAAGGAGTGGTATCCCAGATTTTTTTGGTCCCCAGAGACCACTAGGAGCTGGACCATGTATGCAAGAGCATAGAGCTTTATTTGGGATTAAGCTCTGTCTCTTTACCAACACAGTGAATCAGAAAGGAGAGCCCCAGCAGCTGCATGGCAGGGTTTTTATTTGGGGTTTGAGTAAGAACCCAGAATTCCCAGCTTAGCAGTTACATGATTGGATGATATTCAGCAAGGGCAAGCTTGTTACGAAGTGATTGACTAACTAATATAATTAGGAATGTCAGGTCAGTGGGCTGCCCAGCACAGATGCCCCACCCTGAGATAAGATATCTTCCCACTCTTGTGGTTACCTCCAGGCTATTCCTTGGGTAGGGAAATTTATGGTTTTCTTATTCCTGGAATTGGTGTCCTATGGCCTAGTTCCTGGGACTGATGACTTTTGGGGGAGTGGCTCAGGCCTGGTCCTTTCAACAGTACAAAGAGACCTCAAGACTCAACCCTAGACAAGGAACCATGGATAACAGGGAAATGCTAAAAGCAGGAGGCATGATCTTCCCCAGAAAAGAGTCCTGGAAAGGGTTATCCATTTTCAAGTGGTCAGCCCTAAGATCATATCCATATATGTAACAGGTAACATTATACAGACTGAGCAGATTGTAATTATGTATTAGAAATATATAGCTATAGATATAAATATAGATACAAAACAAATATGTAACAACAATCAAAGTATAAAAAAAGGCCATGAATTTGAGAGTTGATAGGTGCATGGGAGAGATTGGAGAGACGAAAAGGATGAGTGAAATGGTATAATTATAATTTTAAAATATACAAAATTATTATAAAATGTACTGTGGAATAGTTAACATGGCACTGCATGAAACAATAAAAAGTGAAATACTGCAATAAAAACCTCAACAATAATAGAACAACCTGTACTTCACACAAGGAAGCAGACAGGCAGTCTGGAGACCTTCACTTCTCATTCTGCTCTGCCAAATTCAACCCCACATTCTCACCCCCAGGTCTGCAACAGAACACCTGCTTAAACCTCCCTTCCCTCTACCTGCTCCAAGTGCTGTGAAACACACATATCTTCCCCTCCCAGTATCCCTCTCCCAAGCATTGCTTTATTCCAGCCACCAAATGCAGCAGGTACTCCTAGCTAACTCACAGACTACTCCTGCCAGGGAAGCTAATCACTAAAACCAATCCCCTACTCTCATTCCCAGATCTGCAACAGAACACTGGCAGCAGCCTCTTCCCACCTAATCACTGGTGAATCCCACAGATTTTCCCCTTTTGGCCTCCTTCCCCCAAATCTTTGCTTTGTCTTCCCCAACCCCCAATACACACTTCAGTCAGCACTCTCTGGGAACCCTAGGACAGGCTGATCCGGGAAACAGGTAGGCTAACTAGATCTTCACCTTTCCTTCTGCTCCTCCAAATTAAACCCCCTATCCTCATATCCAATTCTGCAGTCTCCCTTCCCATCCCATATCCATATCCCCCCCACACACCCATCACACAGAGTTTCACTTCTCAGTTTCCTGCCTCCAACTCCAACAGGCACTCCCTAGGATACCTAGGATTTGTAGTACAGGCTGCAACACATGGGGAAGCAAATAGGCTAACTGCAGATCTTCACCTCAACCTCATTCCCAGCTTTGTAGCAGACCTTTTGCTGTGAAATCTCCTCACTCTTTACCCTCATTCCCAGGGGACTAACTAAGTAGATACTTGTGGAACTCCTTGCTTTCTTCCTTCTTGTGAAGACCCTCCACAGTCACAAGCCTATCCCCATACCTAAGTCTCAGGGAATAATACCCAGAAACATATTTCCCAGAAACATATTTCCCTAAAACCCCAGTGCTTGCAACTATCATGGCCCCAGAAGATTCTTTCCACAGGCCACACATAGACAGCATACTCTCCTAAGAATAGAGAGGAAACAAAAACCAAGGAACAAAACATCTACCTAACAAAGACAAGACTGGATATTAGCACCTAGAATTACAATCTTCCCATACCCGGATTCCTACATGCCAACATAAAAACACAGTCAATACTAGCCAGGACAATATGTCTCCACTACACCTCAGCAACCCTACCACAGCAGGCCCTGAGTATTGCAACACAGCTAAAGTACAAGAAAAAAGCCCTTAAACAGCATTTATAAATACGATAAAAGTCCCTAAAGAGGAAATTAATAAATCCTTTAAAGAAATCCAGGAAAACACACACAATACGAACACACACACACACACACACACACACACACACAAAGAAAAAACAGGGGAAGGAAATGAATAAAAACATTCAAGACCTGAAAGTGAATCAATAAAGAAAACCTAAACTGAGGGAAATCTGGAAATGAAAAGTTTAGGAACTCTAACAGGAAGCAAGCTTCAACATGCTTCTACCATGCATTGTAGATACAATAGAAGAAATGGATACCTCTGTCAAAGAAAATGTAAAACCTAAAGAAATCCTGGCACAAAATACCCAAGAAATATCGGACACCTATGGGAATACAGGAAGAAAAACCCCAGGTCAAAGGCCCAGAAAACATTTTCAACAAAATCACAGAAGAAAATATCCCTACCCTAAAAAAGGAGATGTCTTTATACATACATACAGAACACCAAATAGACAGGAGCAGAACAAAAAAGTCCCCTTGTCATATAATAATCCAAACACTAAATGTACAGAAAGAATATTAAAAGCTGCAAGGGAAAATGGCCAAGTAACATACAAAGTCAGACCTATGAGAAATACACCCAAATTCTCAAAGGAGACTCTAAAAGCCAGAAAGGCTTGAACAGATGTGTTGCAGACTGTAAGAGACCAAAGATGTCTGCCAGCCCAGACCACTAAACTCAGCAAAGCTTTCAATAACCATATATAGAGAAACAAGACATTCCATGATAAAACCAAATTTAAGCAACATTTATCTACAAATCCAGCACTGCAGAAGGTGCTAGAGGTTAACATGGAAAATAAATAATCTCTGTCCATCAAAGAGAAGAGTGGGATGGGTGAAGGGGAGCTAGAGGGGGAAAGAGAGAGAGGGGAGGGAAGAAACAACAACAAAATAACAAAGATCATCATAGGTCCTTGAAATCTCTCAACATCAATGCTCCCAATTCCCCAATAAAAAGGCAAAAACTACAAACACATCATAACATCAAGGATAGATATCACCTTAGGGTAAAAAAAAAATGGGAAAAAAGATATTTTAAGTAAAAGGACCCAAGAAGGAAGCTGTATAGCCATTTTAATATCTGACAAAGTAGACTTCAAAGCAAAACTAATTAGAAAGACACTAATTAGTACCAAAGGAAAAATCCACCAAGAAGACATAGCATTTCATATCATCTACACCACAAATACAAGGGCACCCAAGTGCATAAAAGAAACACTTCTACAACTTAAATCACTATTGGCCATCACATACTGAGTAAGGGTGGGAGACCTCAATAACCCACTCTCACCAATAACAGGTATCCAGACAAAACCTAAACAGATAATTGCTGAAGCCAAAAGATGTTATAAACCAAATGGATCTAACAGATGTTTACAAAAAGTTTCATAAAATCTCAAAAGAATATACCTTCTTCTCAGTACCTTTTGAAAATTTCTCTAAAATTGACACCATGCTCAGACACAAAGCAAGTCTCAATAGATACAAAGAAACTGAAATAACATGTATATCTGGTCTTTAATCCACCATGGATCAAAGTTGGATATCAACAATAAAAGGCTTACAAACTCATGAAAAGTGAACAACTCTCTACTGAATGAAAAAATGGATCATTACGGAAATGAAAAAAAATTAAAGACTTTCTAGAATTGAGTGAAAAGAAATGGACAACACATTTAGACTTATGGAACACAATGAAAATGGTTCTAAGAGGCAAGTTCATAGCAATAAGTGCCTATAAAAACAAATAAACAAACAAACAAACAAACAGAGATCTTATACATCAGTGCCTTGCTTAGCTATCATTAGAGAAGCTTCCTCCTGCAGCAGATAGGAACAAATACAGAACCCCACAGCCAGACATTATGTAGAGAGTGAGAGCTTAGAACACTAAGCCCTAAATGGGATGACTTCATCAAATCCCTCCCCTCAGGGCTCAGGGACCCCACAGAAGAAGAAGTGGAAAGAGTGTAAGAGCCAGAGAGGATGGAAGACACCACGAAAACAAAGACTTCCATATAAACATAGTCAAAGCTCATATGAACTCACAGACACTAAGGTAGCATTCACAGAGCCTGCATTGGTCTGCACTAGGTTCTCTGTGTATATATTATGGCTTCCAGCTTAGTATTTTCATGTGATTCCTGAGTGTGAAAAATAGTGTGTCTCAGTTTCATATGCCTTCTCCTGGGTTTGTTTCCTTTTTAGTTTGTTTTGTCCAATTCTAATATGTTAGTTTTTGTTTTATCTTATTATATCTTATTGTATTATAAAAAAAAATGACAGAGTTATAAACAAGCCTATATGGCATTTTCTTAATTAGTTATTAGTGACTGACAGGCGGAGGGCCCAACTGATTGTGTGTGGTGCCAGCCCTGGAATGCTGACCCTAGGCTCTGTAAGAAAGCAGGCTGAACAAGCCATGAACTGTTATGTGGAAGTCTGACTGAAATAATCCTTCCATTCCCTTCTATCCCCAGCCCCCCAAAAACCTGGAAGCAATCAAGACGTTCTTCAGTAAGTGAATGGGTTAAAAAAAAAAAAAAACCTGAGAAGGACTCTAAGATGGCAGCAACCAGTATGCACAATCTCTGAAGGGCAAAGGATCAGAAACTCTGAAACTGGTGAGCGGAGGGGCAACTGAAGCCAGAGCATCAACTTTGAGTCTTTCCTGGG
The DNA here is from genome assembly GCF_907164565.1 of Psammomys obesus. Classification (NCBI taxonomy): domain Eukaryota; kingdom Metazoa; phylum Chordata; class Mammalia; order Rodentia; family Muridae; genus Psammomys; species Psammomys obesus. The sequence continues at coordinate 849,230 of NW_026596396.1, read as the reverse complement.
CTAGATGGGACAACCCTGAGCTGAGACAGATTGGATCCAGCCCCCACCATGAAAGGCTCCTGGGTCTGAGAGGAGCCCCTGCACTTTCAGCTGCACCTTCCTGGCTCCTGCAGGAAGGAATGCATAACCTCAAGTTTGGGGCCTCCTTACTCTAATGGCCAAACAGGGGACCCAAATACGAGAGTAGAAAACTGTGGTATCTCTGAGCTTACCGCATATGCCTCCTAGTGAGTACAAGCAGGCCTTCTGCACTTCCCACACATGCTTGCTAGTAAGTTTGCAGGCACTCTGCACTTTCTACACATGCCTGCCAGTGTTTAGTGTTTCTACCAGAGCATGCTTAAAGAGACCCAGATTGGAGCCCCTCTAAGCTAGCTGTCAGACTTCTGATCCCTCCTATCCATAACCCCACAGAGGGCAACAGAGGGATCTCTGGTACAATGGTTTCAATATTGAAGCCCTTTTCTGTGGTTCTCACAGTGCAGTCCAGCCAAATAATTCCTGTGCAAAAACAGCCAAAAAAAAAAATAGAGGTACACGTAGAGGCACAAGCAGAGGCATATAGAGAGGAAACAACAACAACAAAGAAATTAGAGGCCATGATTGAAAAAAAGGAATCCACATTCAAACAAATAAAGGAAATGATACAAGACCTAAAAATATAATTAGAATAATAATAATTTAAAAAAAAAACACAAACAGAGAAAACCCTGGAGCTGGAGGAATTAGGGAAAAGATCAGGTCCTCCCCTATCAGTGCAATGGGGAAAAGGCATGGGAGGAGATGAAGGAGGGAGGGTGGGCAGGATTGGGAGGGGATGAGGGTGGGGGCTACAACTGGGATACAAAGTGAATAAATAGTAATAAATTTTAAAACATATATATTAAAAAAGTGAAAAATATTTTACTTGGGAACTTCATTTCACTACATGAATATACCTCCAAAATGTCTTAAACACAAAAAATTTTCAGGTTTACATATACTTCAATAATACTGAGAAGAAAAAGAGAGAGAGAAAAAAAAACAAAAGCAAAGATCAGTTACCACAAAGGTAAGCATCACCAACAAAGTACAAGAAATGGAAGAGAGAATCTTAGATGCTGAAGAAACAATTACAGAAATTGATACATCTCTCAAAGAAGATCAGAAAAGTTACAAACACAAAACATACAAGAATCAAGGACACCATGAAAAGACAAGATCTAAGAATAATAGGAATAGACAAAAAAGAAGGTTAAAGGCTCCAAGGACCAGACACTATTTTCAAGAAAATCATAGAAGAAAATTTTCCCAACTTAAAAAAAGAGATGTCCATAAACATACAAGAGGTCTACAGAACACCAAGTAGACTAGACCAGAAAAGAAACTCCTCAGGTCACATAATAGCCAAAACAGTAAATCTATAGAACAAGGAAAAAATAGTAAAAGCAGCACAGGAAAAAGACCAAGTAACATACAAAGGTAGACCTATCAGAATCACACCAGACTTCTCAACAGAAACTAGAAAAGCAAGAAGGTCCTAGGCAGATGTCATGCGGATTCTAAGCAAACACAGATGTCAAACTACACTACTATACCCAGTGAAGTGTTCAACCAACATAGATGGAGAAAACAAAATATTCCATGACAAAACTAAACTTAATATCTACACAGTAACCCAGGCCTATGGAAGATACTAGGAGGGAAATCTCCAATCTAATGAAATCAACAACAGCCAAGAAAACACAGGACATAGATAACCTCACAAAAAAATCAAAAGAAAACAAGCATAGAAACACAGTAACACCACCAACTCCACAATAAAAGGAACTAACATTCATTGGTCACTATTATCTATCAACATCAACAGACTCAATTCTCCAATAAAAAGACACAGACTAACACAATGGTTGCAGAAATAGGATCCAACATCCTGTTGCATCCAAGAAACACACCTGTGCAACAAAACAGACACTACCTCAGAGTAAAGGGCTGGAGAAAGGTTTTCAAGCAAATGGACACAGAAAACAAGCTGGAGTAGCTATCCTAATATTAATAAAATAGACTTTCAACCAAAATTAATCAAAAAATATGAGGAGGAGCATTTCAGTCTCATCAAAACAAAAATCCAACTGGAGGACATCACAATCCTGAACATCTATGCCCCAAAAACAAGAGCATCTGCATTCGTAAATGAAGCATTATTAAAACTCAAATCACACATCGATCCCAACACCTGAAAAATGGGAGACTTCAACACTCCGCTCTCACCAAGGGACAGATCATCAAGACAGAAGCTAAGTAGGGAAATAATGACACTTACATAGGTCCTAAATCAAATGGACCTAAAAGATTTCTACAGAACCTTTCACCCAAACTCAAAAGAATGTATCTTCTTCTCAGCACTCCAAGGAACCTTCTTCAAAATTGACCATATAGTAGGGCACAAAGCAAGCCTCAACAGATACAAGAAGATTGAAATAATCCTTGTATCCTATCAGACCACCATGGACTAAAACTAGACCTCAATAACAACAGAGATAACAAAAACCCCACACATACATTGAAACCAAACAACTCTCTACTCAATGACAGCTGCATCAGGGAAGAAATGAAAAAAAAGTTAGAGCCTTCCTAAAATTCAATGAAAATGATGACACAGCTTACCCAAACTTATGGGACACAATGAAAGTAGTGCTAAGAGAAAGTTTATAGCACTACATGCCTTCAGAAAGAAGTTTGAGACATCTCATACAAGCAACTTAATGACATACCTAAAAGTCCTAGAAAAAAAAGAAGCAGACACACCAAAGAGGAGAAGATAGTTGCAAATAATCAAACTCAGGGTAGAAATCAATAAATTAGAACAAAGAAAACAATTCAAAGAATCAATAAAACTAAGAGCTAGTTCTTTAAGAAAATCAACAAGATAGATAAACCTTTAGCCTAACTGACTAAAAGGCAGAGAGAAACTATCCAAACCAGAAAATTCAGAAACGAAAAGGGGGACATAATTACAGACACAGAGAAAATTCAAAGAATCATTAGGTCTTACATCAAAAGACTAGATGCCACAAAATTTAAAATTCGAAATGACGTGGACAATGTTCTTGATAGGTTACATTTACCAAAGGTAAGCCAAGATCAGGTAAATAGATTAAACAGTCTTATATCCCCCAAGAAAATAGAAGTAGTCATCAAAAGTCTCCCTACCAAAAAAGCCCAGGGTCTGATGGTTTCAGCACAGAATTCTACCAGACCTTCAAAAAAGAGTGAACGTCAATAGTCTTCAAACTATTCCACAAACAGAAGAAACATTACCAAACTCATTCTATGAGGCCATAGTAACCTTGATACCTAAACTACACAATTACCCAACATAAAAGGAGAATTTCAGACCTATCTCTCTTATGAACATTGATGCAAAAATACTGAATAAAATACTTGCAAACCAAATCCAAGAACACATAAAAGATATCACCATGACTAAGTAGGCTTCATCCTAGGAATGTAGGGGTGGTTCAATATACAGAAATCCATCAATGTAATCCACCACATAAACCAAGAGAAGGGGAAAAAAACACTACATGATCATCTCCTTAGATGACAAAAAAGCATTTGACAAAATCCAACATCCATTCATGTTTAAGTTTTGAAGAGATCAGGGATAGAAGGCTCATACCTAAACATAGTAAAGGCAATATACAGCAATCCTATAGTCAATATCAAACTAAATGGAAAGAAACTCAAACCAATCCCACTAAAATCAGGGACAAAGCAAGGCTGCCCACTATCTACAAATCTCTTCAAGATACTACTTGAAGTCCTAGCTACAGCAATAAGACAACTAAAGGAGATCAAAGGAATACAAATTGGAAAGAAAGAAGTCAAAGTATCACTATGTGCAAATGATATGATAGTACACATGAGTGCCCCCAAAAATTCTACCAGAAAACTCCTTCAGCTGATGAATGCCTTCAGCAAAGTGGCTGGATACAAAATTAACTCAAAAAACTCAGTAGCCCTTCTGCATACAAAAGGCAAAAGGGCTGAGAAAGAAATCAGGGAAACAACACCCTTCACAATAGCCACTAATAACATAAAGTACCTTGGTGTGACTCTAACCAAGCAAGTGAAAGACCTGTTGGAAAAAAACTTCAAGTCTATGAAGAAAGAAATTGAAGAAGATATCAAAAAATGGAAAAATCTCTAATGCTCATGGATCAGTAGGATTAACATAGTGAAAATGGCCATCCTGCCAAAAGCAATCTACAGATTCAATGCAATTCCCATCAAAATACCAACACAGTTCTTTCCAGAACTTAAAAGAACAATTCTCAATTTCATATGGAAAAGTGAAAAACCCGGAATTGCTAAAACAATCTTGTCAAACAACAGATTTTCTGGAGGTATCTCAATCCCTGATCTCAAGCTGTACTTTAGAGCCAAAGTAATAAGAACTGCATGGTACTGGCAAAGGTACATAATGGTGGATCAACCGAATCAAATAGAAGACCCAGAAATAAACCCACACACCTACAGATACTTAATTTTTGACAAAGAAGCCGAAACAATACAGTGGAAAAAAAGAAAGAGTATATTGATCGAGATATGGAAGCAGAGGCTGTGACTAACAGCCAAACTTTGGGCAGAATGCATGGAATATTATGGAAGAAGGAGGAGACAAAAAGACCTGGAAGAAAGAGGAGCTCCAAAAGGAGACCAACAGAGCAAAAATCCTGGGCCTTGGAGGCCTTGCAGAGATTGAAACCCACCCAAGGACCATGCATGGAGAGGAACTAAAACTCCTGCTCAGATATAATCCATAGACTCAGTCCCCAAGTGGGTTCCATAATAAGGGGAGCAGAGGCTTTCTCTGGCATGAACTCAAGTGGCAGGCTCTCTGATCACCTCCCCCTGGGGGGTATAGTCTTGCCAGGCCACAGAGGAAGATAATGCAACTAGTCCTGATGAGACCTGTTAGGCTAGGTTCAGATGGAAGAGGAGGAGGACCTTCCCTATCAGTGGACTATGGGAGGCACATAGGGGAAGAAGAAGGACAGAGGGTAGGATTGGGAGGAGATGAAGGAGGGGGCCACAGCCGGGATACAAACTGAATAAAATGTAATAAATGATGATGATGATAATAAATTTTAAAACCCTGGTATATCTAGATAATAAACTATTATCCATTAAAAGAAAGGAATGAGCTGTCAATCCACAAAAAGGCTTTAAGGAGTCTCTTTTAAAAGAGCATTTCTTTATTTCATATGTATGTGTATTTGTATATACATATGGATGTCAGAGGAAAACCTGTGGGAGTCAGTTCTCTCCCTCTACCACATGGGACTTGGAAATGGAACTCAAGTCTGCAAGCTTGGGAGCATGTACTCTTATCCACAGAGATATCTCATCATTTCTGATTAATCTTGATTTTTTTTTTATACAGGATCTTTTTATGTAGCCCAGGCCAGCCTTGATCCTCATGACTTAACCTTTTTGAGTGCTTGGATATCAGGCATGCACCAGCACATCCAGAGACATTGGTGAATCTTAAATGCATATTGGGAAGTCAAAGGAGCCAGTCAGGAAAGGTTTTATAGTATATGTGATTCCAATTATATGACATTAAAAAAAAGTTTATGCAACTAACGGACAAATGGGTACTTTCTAGAAGCTTGGCCTGTAAGGGGCAGAATAGGTAAAGTACAAGAAGCTTATTAGGACAGTGAAACTATTCTTCATGGTAGCATATTAGGAATACATATCAAAGTGCATTTTCCAGCTCACAGAACTTCAGCCTAAAAATTATGTGTGCTGCTTAATTATGTATGCAATTTTTAAGAATTACTAAAATGTTTGCAGATCCCAGGATGGAATGTAGTAAGAAATGAAAGAATCTATCTGTATCACAAGTTTATGAAATAGTATCACTAAGGAGGATAAAAGAAAAAAGGTTCTGAATTAAGTGACTGTAGAAATGGATAGAACTTTTTTTTTAATTTTTTTAAAATTTTTTTAATTTTAATTTTTTTAACATTTTTTTATTTTTTATTTTATTTTTTTATTTGATTTTTTTTAATTTTTTATTAATTACACTTTATTCATTTTGTATCCCCCATAAGCCCCTCCCTCCTCCCCTCCCAATCCCACCCTCCCTCCCCTTTCTGCATAAGAGCAAAGACAAAAGGGTTGGTACATAAATCCTGCTAGTTGTAAAATTGTTTCTTACGGTAGGTGCCTGTTAGTAATTTTGAAACCACTATACCTTTATACTGAAAAAGGAAAGTTAAGTAATGAATGACAATAATGCAATTGGCTTTCTCACTGTCAGAGTAGAAGATTATAGGCAGGCAAAGGAAGAAGGCTAAAATGATCTGTGTGGTAAGATATGTTTAAAGAGTAGAGACTTCAGGGGCTAGAGAGATGGCTCAGAGGTTAAGAACACTGGCTATTCTTCCAAAGGTCCTGAGTTAAAATCCCAGCAGCCACATGGTGGCCCATACCCATCTATAGTGAGATCTGGTGTCCTCTTCTGTTGTAGAATGCTGTATATATAATAAATAAATACATTTTTTAAAAAATAATTCTAAAAAAATTAGAGATATCAATCAGTATGATCTCATGTTCAGCTTAATGTAGATAAATGTGACTACACACACACACTTTATGCCAGCAGATACACTATCTATGCAGTTGGCCTTGGTAGAATGCTAGGTACAGTGGTATATGGCTATAATCCCAGTCCAACCATACCTACATAGTGAGTTTGAGGCCAGCCTACATAAAACCCTGTCTAAAAAAAATGGTAATGCCTTTGTGGAAATGGGCAAAGCTAGTTGGCAATCTTCATTTCTAATTTGGTTTTAGAATGAATGGAAAGGAGGGCTCCATAAGAGATGGCTAAGATGGATCTCCTGCCTTGGTACTAGAGCAGCAAAATAACAGAGCAGATTGGTGTCAAAATGTAAGAGAGTACTAAAAACAACCAACAATGGCAGAAGAAGCACTGTCAACCCAATGACAAAATGAGAACAAATTCAGCAACAAAATGAAGGAGGAACAGATTAGAACCCAAAGCATAAAACAATACAAGCGATGGAACAAATAAATTAATTACAGAGAGTAGACAAAATTCCCATGTACAACAATCTCAAGGAGGTAGGAATTCCTTTTCCCTAAAGTAAGGGCTTCTCATTCCTTTTCTGAGTGGTACAGTATAGAAAAGAAGGAAAACAAAAACCGTAAGTGGAAAAATCTGAGGAAAAAAATAAATCAATCAGGTGATTAAAGTTATCATCAAAAACAATAGGTCATAGTGAGGGGTCACCTTACTCATTTCCTAAAGCTTCCAACCACAGTTTCATCATGATAAAACATCAAATAAATTTCAAGTGAAGGAAATTTTGTAAAATTTCTGTGTGCTGCTCAAAACTGTTAAGGTCACTGGAAATAGGAGAATGAGATATGAGGTAAACACTAAGTAAAAATGAATTTAATATAAACTTTAATTAAAAAATAAAAGGGTGAAACAGTAATGGATATGAATTCTGGAATCTGCCCATTTTTCTCTGAAGTAAAGGAAGCTTTAAGCCTGTGGCTATCATCAGATCCATCATGAAGCCTGGCATCAGTAGCTTATACTCAGAACTTGGGAAGTTAAGCAAAGGAGCTGCGCTGAGTTTGGGAGCAGCATATATCACATAATAAGCACCAGCTGAGCCTGGGCTACAAAGTGAGACCCTGAATTAAAATATATATATATATATATATATATATATATATATATATATATATATATTATTTAAAGCTGATGTGGTTTATGGCCCCATGGTACTTTTGACTAGTTTTTTTTTTTTTTCAGCTCAAAAAAGCAACAATAACCACCCATTTTCCCAGACCAAGTGTTTAGCAGAATTCCACACATTTGCCTGTTTCAGATAGCATGGGGAGCGAGCCTAAATGAAGGATGCTATTTCAGACAGTCTTCCTATGAATCTTGAGCTAGCCTAGACCCCAATATTCTCTTGTCTGCCCTGAGCGCTTGGATTCTAAGCCTGGACTCTGAGGTTATGATGGTGGGTTTCATCAGGAGCCAGAGTCAAAGGTTTGTTCCATTTTGACTTGAAGGGAAACCATGAGCTCTTTACAGTTTGGAAGAACAAACAGAACTGCTTTGTAGTCTCCTTGATAGATTTCAAGGCATGTTGTGCTTTTCATTCTATCACATTTGATTATTATGATTATTTGCTTCTCTGACATATTAGGAAGTAACACTAGACTGAGGAAGTGGTGTGGGAGAACAGAGTCTACTCAATAACTAGCCTAGGCTTTGAAGTTAGCCCTGATTCTTTTTTATTTCACCCCCAGTACCTCGTTGTTCCTTTTAATTTCCCTCCTACCATTTCTTGAGAACTCACTATCCCTTCTTTTTGGTTCCTGTTGTCTTCATCATGCCTTCTGATCTTTTGCCCAGAATTTTTAAAGCAGTAAACATTTCACTACCCCCATATTTGACCTCAATTTTCCCTCTGCACTGTCAATTTTCCCAAACTCAAATCTGATCATATCACTCTTCTGCTTTTAAATCCTTTGATGGTGCTTTGGCTAAAAGATAAGATCACAAAGTGTACACAATGTTACGCCATCTAGATTTTTAGCTAGATATCCTGCTTTATACCTGCTTGTTCCCTCTGCTGCTCTGTCACCACCCACCCACATACCTCACTCTGGGAGGCTTAGAAGCTCAAAAACACAGACTCTGTTTCTGTAACTCAGTAGCACTATTAGACAGGTATGATGCTAACCCTCTATATGGATGAGCACTCCTTATACTGATGGGTAGATGAGTGAATAAAAGAATAAATGAATGGAGTGCTGGCCTTGCTCAGGCAAGTGAGAACAAATGGATGACAAGAACAGCTCTGAATGTTTTCCTGTAACTCAAACTCATTTTCCCATTCCCTCTCCCAGAGTGTTTGGACTTTTTCTAATTTACAGACTATCTCAGGTACATTTAGCTTTGTCATGCATAACTGATTCATTCTTCATAAATCAATTCCTACATAGCCATCTGGAAAACAAGAACCACTTTTACTAAACTTGTTCCATGAAACTTACTTTTTAGTATATGCTATTATTATGCCCAGTAGAAAATATAGCATTTTATGCATAATTTCACCATGATGTTTCAATGATTTTCTGGACTTTTCTTATATTAATGGTTTCTTTACCAGGAAATCCTATGTGCAGACATTAAATAAGGAAACAACACTTTGAAAGCAAAGCAAGAAAAAAAAAGCATCATTACAGAATACTTGGTAAGTGGACTAATTTTTGCATGTGGCTCATAAAAGAAACCTCTTTACTCTGTGGACAGATCTACAGATCTTAATAAACTGCAATCAGTAAGACTTCTAAGATTCTACTAAAAAGTGGTGGAGGACTACTTATTTAAAAATACATTGCATGATCACAGGCAATGTCAAAAATTCTAGATGGCTTCAGTTTTCTAGCCCATGAACTAGGAACAATGAGCAATCACTTACTCTGATTTTGTACTGCCAGCAAAATGAACACATAAAAGAACTTGGTGAAAATACCATAAGCAAACAGTTTTTACTAGAAGCAATGGCTGATTGGTGATTTCTTTTGGTTTGGCCAGAAGGCATATATAAAGGTCTCAGTTTAGTGATAGCCTAGTTCCCCAGTCAGTAAATTCGGTTACTGCTAAAACTAACACACTATATTTGTAGATGCATGCACATACAAGTGGCATATAAATATAGCTGCCTTTTTAGAAGTGTCCTAATAAAAGACCCACAAAATATGAAGGCACAAATACCACTCTTTTATGAACTTTAAATTTATAGACTATCTCCTGAGGTATCTTTCCTACTCAAATTTCCTGTGATCCTTGCTTTTGATTTCATTTTGATTTTTGAGACAAAGTATTTTTATATAGCTTTAGGTAATTCTGTAGCCCAGGCTGGTCTTGAATACTCCATTCTCCTACCTCAGCCTCCAAAGTGGTAGGATTACCAGTGTGCAGCAACACAACCTATCTTTTGTTATCCTTTTGAATCTATGGTTTTATTATGTTTCTACTTTGTTTCCTTTTGGTAGGAGGGGAGATTGGCTATTTAAGACAGGATCTCATTATTGGATCTTAGTGGATCTAGAACTTACTATATAGACCAGTAAATTTCTGGTAATCCTCCTGTCTCTGCCTCCGGAGTGCTGAGATTACAGACATATATTACAGACACGGGATTACAGATATCTGAAAACCTTTTTCATACTATGCTCAGTCCAACTTTGTCGTGTCTTCAGAGATCTCCCTTGTCATTCCTAAAAAAATATGTTGGGGCCTATTATGTTTTTAGTGTGTATGGGTCTTTAGCCTGAATGTATGTCTGGTACCAACAGAGGCCAGAAGAGGGCATCTGCTTCTGTGAAAATGGAGCTACAGATGGTTGTGAGCCTCCATGTTGCTGCTAAGGATTGATCCTAGATCCTGGTAATCACTATGGCACTCCTCCAGCCTTGGTGTATTTTTTAAAGATTTATTTACGTTTTATGTATATGAGTGCAAGGCGTAAATGCAACACCTGCATGCCAGAAGAGGGCATCACTTTACATTATAGATGATTGTGAGCAACCATGTGGTTGCTGGGAATGGAACTCAGGACCTCTGGAAGAGCAGACAGTGTGCTTAACCACTGAGCCATCTCTACAGACTGATATATTTTTATTTTATGTTTGTTTTGCTGTTGTTGGCATTTCAAATAAGATCTTCCAAAATAGCTTGCTCTTTGATGTTGAACTGGTACTCCTCCTGGCTCAACTTCCTAAGTGCTGGGATTACGATTATATACACTTCTATGCCCATCTGGTTAACTAAAGTCTGATTTCAAGGCTGACCTTGAATTCTTAATGTTACTGCCTTATAGCCTCCAGAGTGATAGAACTACAGGTATATATAACTATAAAAAATAAAAAGTGGACTGGGCATTTGGCCTGATGGTAACATACTTGTTCAGCATGTATAAGGCCCTAGGTTCAATCTTCAATACTACAAACAAATAGGCACAGTGTCATTCTCCGCTTATGTTCTATTATTTGGTTAATTTCCATCCACCCAATACCTATTATAATAAACAATTAACTATGTAAACGGTAGTCTATGGGATTTCTAATGTTATGGGTTCAGGAATAGGTGCACCCTGACCACTTGGACACCAGACTCAGACTGATGAAGGTTTATTGAACACTGAACAAAAATTGACCAGTCAGGGCCATAATCTGGACTCCAGAAACAGACTATGACACCGGTCTGTTTCTAAGGCAGGTTTTTATACGAAAAACCATAATCAGGTGTAGGACATGTAGGCCTGAGAACTTGAACTTAATTTCACCCCATGATCAAAATGGAAACAAAATGGCTTCTGACATGCTAAAGGCTACAGCAGGTATTAACAGAGGATCCACAGTTACGATAAGAACTAAAATGGGTTTCAACAGAGGGGCTATAGAGTTTAAGCAGGTTAAGCAGGTTACAACACTACAGCCACATACTCTCTTTTTGTTTTGTTGTTGTTCTTTATTTTTTTTATTTATGATACAGGGTTTCTCTGTGTAGCCTTGGCTGTCCTTGACTGTAGACCAGGCTGGCCTCGAACTCACAAAGATCCATCTGCCTTGGCCTCCTTTCTTGAGTGCTGGAATTAAAGCATGCACCACCACACCCAGATCATCCATACATTCTTATAGCTATAGATTCTGTTAGTGAAATGATTTAAAATCTTTACAATACTAGGCATGTTTGCACATGCCTTAGCTACACAGTGAGCTCAAGGCCAATCTTGACTGTTTTGTTGGCATTTTATTGAGACAGGGTCTTTCTCTGTAACCCTGGCTGTCCTGGAACTCACTCTGTAGACCAGGATGAAACTGAACCCCAAGATATGTGCTTCTGTCTCTCCAGTGCTGGGATTAAAGGTGTGCACCGCCATACCTGGCTGACTATATGAGACTTGTTCTCAACAAAACAGAACATTTTTTAAAAAACTCTACGTGTGTCTGAGGAGATGGATCAGTGATTATGGCACTTGTTCTTGCGGAAGACTCAGTTTTGATTCCCAGCACCCATATGGAGGTTTACAACCATACATAACTCCAGTTACAGGGATCTAACACCTTCTTCTGGTCTCTCTCCCCATCTCTCAACTAGCTTTCTTATATGGGGATAGTACCATCCACAGTGGGCTAGGTTCTCCCACACCAATCATTAATCAAGAGAATTCCTCACAGCTTTGGTCACAGGCCATCTGATCAGACAATCTTCCAACGGAGGTTCTCCCTTCCCAGGTGGCTCTAGATATTTTAAGATGACAATAAAAGCTAACCAGCACAACATTCAAGGCTGTAACTCACCTATTTTTGGCTCACATCTGTCTTCTCTTCCCTCCGTACAATATGCCCATTTTGGAGGGATGCTTAAGACACAGGGTATTTATGAAGAGGTGAAACAGAATGCTCTAAGGCAGTGGTTCTCAGCCTTCCTAATGCTGCAAGCATTTAATGCAGTTTCTCATGTCATGGTGATCCCCAACCATAAAATTATTTTTGTTGCTACTTCATAAATGTAATTTTTCTACTGTTATGAATCCTACTGTAAACACCTGATATGTGACCCCTGTGAAAGAGTGGTTCAACCTCCAAAGGGGTCACAACCCATGAGCTGAGAGCCACTGTTCTAAGGAGAAGTGTAGTGAGAATTTTGGTTTCTTAAAAAATCACAGAAATATTATAAGAATATGCTTTACCAGATGTGGGGATATGGGGTTGCTTCACAGAAGCTGGCTATGATTTGCCTCATGCTCTAGCAGTGGTATGATTTTGCCAACTGCAGATAGTTTCTAAAATTGTGTGACATTTGGAATTCTTGGGGTATATAGGACCCCAAGAGAGATGTAGTTGTTTGTTGGTTGGTTGTGGTTTGTTAAGTAGTCATGTGCAAAGAAGAAACAAGAAGAGGAAGAAGAGGAGAAGGAAAAGGAAGAAGAGGAAGAGGAAGAAGAGAAAGAAATTAGATATCCTGCTGGTGAGGATCAAACTTGCCCCAAAAGAGCTCAACACCCTAATCAGCAGGAAGTAGTCTAACAATAATGTTGCCTCCTTTACCCTTTATCCTTTTTTTCTTTCATATCTAGTGTTAGGGGGTTAAAAAGATAAAAAGAGGCTGGAAAAGAGTGGAAGAAAAAGGAACCCACAAAAATGAAATGTTGGCAATAGGGAGGAGGAGAAACATTACTTTCCATTACGAAGGAAAGTAAACAACTCAAAAGCTTTAAGGATGTCCCCAAAACTGACCAGGTATACTAGGTCACTGCTTCCCCCGAGCATTTATAAGGTAGAAGGATTCCAGAGAGATATTCTCAGACAAGCTGATCTGCCTAGAAGAGGATCAGACCAGCCAAACTACCCTGGCAGAAGCAGGGTAGTTCTTAACAACTAATCTACCTACAAGAGGCAGAGACCAGCCAAGTCATTTGGAAGAAGCAAAGTGCAGTCAAGCCACCCAGAAGAGGAGAAAGCAGTCAAGCATCCTTGAAGAGCCAAGCTGCCTGAAAGCTCAGACTAACTGAGGTGTCTGAAAAGGCCACTCCCAATCTGTTGAGCTGCCTGCAAGTTGTACAGTGAGCTGCAGCTTTCATAAGTCATAATCCATGCTGGGGCAGGTTTAGTGATAAAATTGTCACTGAGTCATTTCTACTCCTATAAGTAACCCCTCACCAATATTTCTGTAAATCAATAAAATTCATGGGTTCATCAAGTTAAACTCATGGGCTCCATATCTGGGTTAAACAAATGTTTGTTCAAGTCTCTCTAGAAAGTGTCGCATGATAACTGTTCAAATACACTTTTCTGTGACATCTGATTCTTTACACTTTACACAGACATGAAATAATTCTTGTAAGAGCCATAGTAGCACCTACAGGATTACAGCATAAATAATTATTATATATTAATGATACCTATAGTTTCTTTTCTGTTTGTGTGTGTGTGTGTGTGTGTGTGTGTGTGTGTGTGTGTGTGTGTGTATGTGTGTGCGTGTGTGTGTATTTTAGGCTTGTTTTTTTTTTTCCAAGACAGGGTTTCTCTGTGGAGCTTTGTAGACCAGGCTGGTCTTAAACTCACAGAGATCTGTCTGACTCTCCCTCCCTGAATGCTAGGAATACAGGCTTGCGGCACTATGCCCAGCTCTCAGGGTTTCTTTTAAAATAGGGCCTCGGGCTGGAGATATGGCTCAGAGGTTAAGAGCACTGGCTGTTCTTCCAGAGGTCATGAGTTCAATTCTCAGTAACCACATGGTGGCTCACTACCATCTAAAATGAAATCTGGTGCCCTCTTCTGGCGTGCAGGTGTACATGCAAACACACATTGTATTCGTAATAAATAAATCTTTAAAAAATAAAAAAATAATAAAATAAAATAGGGCCTCAAGTGGATCACTGTGACTTCAAAGCCAGCCTAGCCCAGACAACCAAGGCTACATAGAGAAACCCTGTCTCGAGAACAAAAACAAAAACAAAAAAATTAAAATAGGGCCTCATTATGTTGCCAAAGTGTGTTAGCTTCACATACCTACGGCCTGGTTCCTTCTAAATACAACAACAAACATAGATGTCAACAAAAAAACACTAATAAAAAGTCTAACAAGAAACACAAGACATGATGGTGCACGTCTTTAATCCCAGTACTCAGGGAGGCAGAGGCAGAGGGATCCTTTTGAGTTTGAAGCCAGCCTGGTCTACAAAGCAAGTCCAGGACAGCCAAGGCCACACAGAAAAACCCTGTCTCAAAAAACAAAAACAAAACAAAACAAAACAAAAAGGAACACAAATGTCAACAGTAGAAACTAGTAAAAAATTCTTGCAGATTAAAAACAAAAACAAAACAAACAAACAAACAAACAAAACCAAGGAAGATAAGGTGGGCATGATGGTGCACACCAATAGTCCCCTAGGACTCCAGATAATGTGGAGTATAAAGATTGCTAATTCAATATCATTCTTAGCTACATCATAAATTTAAGGCAACCTTTAAAATACAAAACGTTTGAAAGTACAGACTAGCTGGTAACAGTATTAAACACTGTGGAAGCTGTAGCAACATGACTTCCTTAAGTTAGACGTTAGCGTTGGTAAGTTCCAGGTCTCTCTGGGCTAAAGAGTGAGGGTCTGCCTCAAACAATAAGAAGGAAGAAAGGTGGTAGGAAGAGAGGGGAAAAAGAAAGGGGAAGAAAGAAGGCAGAAAAGGAAAATATATTCAAACAATATCAGACAAAAAAATTAGAGATACTCAAGGGCTCAAAAAAGAACATTATATAAACAGAAAACTTTCATGAGAAGAAGTTAAAAACTGTTTCTCAAATACAAGAAACTATGTTCAAATTTATTAATTGAAATTTAAAATAATAGATGACATAGGTGGTGATATACACCTTTAATTCTAGCACTTAGAAAGCAGATCTCTGTGAGTTCGAGGTCAATCTGGTCTACCTAAAAAGTTCCAGGTCAACCAGAGCACAACAGGAAGATCCTGTCTCAAGAAAGAAAGAAAGAAAAGAAAGAGAAAGAAAGAGAGAGAGAGAGAGAGGAAGGAAGGAAGGAAGGAAGGAAGGAAGGAAGAAAGAGAAAGAAGAAAAAGAAAGCAATACTAGAAATTATTCACATTGTAAAGATAAAAATAATGATATTGTACACCAATGTGGTAGAAGAAATTAACACTCTCATACATTCATGCTATAAAAATGCTCATATGCTTAAAAGATACACATACATACTGTGGTGGTTTGAATGGAGTCTATGGAGAATGGCCTCCATAGACTCCTGTTTTTGAATACTTGGTCCCCAATTTGTAGAGTTGATTAGAAATAATTAGAAAGTTGTATGGCCCTGTTGGAGAAGATTTGTCATAGGTTTGTCACCTTGAAAAGTTTCAAAAACACTCCCAATTCACTGTCTGCCTGTCTCTGTCTCTCTCTTTCTCTCTGTGTGTGTCTCTCTCTGTATGTCTTTATCAGTCTGTCTCTCTTTTTGTCTGTCTCCATCCTTCTGTCACTGTCTTTGTCTTTCTCTCTCTCTACCTCTACCTCCTACTTGTGGATCAAGATGAGAGCTCCCAGTTGTGGCTACCACCATACCTTTGCTCCACCATCATGGACCCTAAGTTTCTGAAACTGTAAGCCAATTAAACATTTTTATAAGTTGCACTGATTATAGTGTTTTGTTACAGCTACAGAAAAGTAACTAAGACACACAAACACAGATATACACACACTGTAGCATTATGTGTAATGACAATATATGGGAATAACTAAAATGTATATCAATAGAAGCTTGGTTACATGAACTAAAGCAAAACCATACCATGGCACTGTACACAACTGTAGAAATGACAGTGTAAGTAGATAAGCAAATAACCACTGAGACATTACCTAAATTCTCATATGATTTCCTGTTAAGAAAAATTACAATTATAAACAGTAAAAACTTATAAAAATGTAAGATTTGAGTACCTACTTCACCAAAGAGGATATACAACCCTGGCAAATATGCATATGATATGATATTCAGTATCATTGGCCATTAAGGAAATAAAACCAAAATCATGAGATAATGGCACATACTTGTTAGGAAAATGTTAATAAATTTACTGATAATAATATATGCCAAGGTTTTAGAACACTCATATAGAGCTAGTTGAGATACAAAGATTCATAAGTATTTTGAACAATGTTTTGGCATTTTCTTTTAAAGTCAAACACACATTTACCACTCTTGAGTATGCATGCAGCAAGAAAAGTAAAAATCTCCAAGGCACTGAGCTGTTTAAAAGAATTCAGTCTCTAAAAACAAAGACACAGGACAGAGGGCTAGTAAGATGAGTCAGTCAGTTAAGGGCATTTGCTGTTAAGTTTGGCAACCTCAGTTCTATCCATAGAGCCTACATGGCGTAAGAAAAGAACTGATTCCTTAAGTTATCCTCTGTCCTCCAGATATACCCCATGGTCCCTGCATGTCCCACCTTCTCCACACACACACCCACACAAAGTAAAATAATATAATTTCATTAATACAATATCTTCAAGGGAGAAGTAAACTACTAGGGCAGAGAAAAGATCAGTGGTATCAAGGACTAGGGAAGACAAAGGAACAGCAAGAAATATTATTTTCTATGAGTCAAGACAATTCTATGTCTCATCAATGGTGTTAGTTACAAGTACATATGAAAAGTTACAAGGCTGTGTGCCTCCTGTATATAAATTAAAAATTATTTTTAAAACTAGCAATAATGATACCTTCTATTTCTCGATCTAAAGAAGGCACCTCATCTCTCATGGAGAAATCCATAGCAGTCCCTGGGATGTCCATCAAGTCTTCATCACTAGAGCTGCTCTGGAAGCTACTAAAACTCCCCTGCTGAAAGCCTCTGTTATCCATGGCTCCTGTGTAGAAAGAAAAATGGTGGCCTTATAACAATGAACAATTATCCCCTAACCAATTTTTTTTCTCTTTCATTGTGGTAAGTACATACAATTGCATGGTAAAACTGCAAACATCAAAGCTTATTTCACTTCCAAAGCTTCTAATTTCTCAAGGCACTCATACTGTACATTATAAACTATGTACTATTTATTTTATTAGCAGCAGACAGGGCCATACAATACAGGGCCATGCACACACAAATTACAGAAGCTGGAGCTGGACAGAAGGCTACGCAGTTAAGAACACTTGTGCTGGCAGAGGACCTGAGTTAGGTTTCTGACACTGACATGGTGGTTCACAACTGCTGATAACTCTAGTTTCAGAGGAGCCAATGCCTTCTCACCTGTGTGGGAACCAAGCATGGATGTGGTACATGTACATACATGCTAACAAATCACTCATATAGATGAAACAAAATGTAAAAATCTAAAAAAAAATCTATTACACACAGACACACACACACATACACAGCACAGCTACAATTGAAAGTAATGGTTTAAATCATGACTTTTCCTCTTCTAAACTCCACATTCCCTGTCATCACATCACTAACCAGACCATTAATCTTGGTTGTCAACTTGACTGGATCTCGAATCAGTTAAAAGCCCCTAGCCATTTTTCAGAGGGATTTTCTTGATCAGATTATTTGAAGTAGGAAGATCCACCCTAAATGTGGGTTGCACCCACTGGGTAGCAGCCCACATAAGGACAGGGGTGACTAGAAAGTTGGTTTTTGCCTGTTTGCCTTCACTGTTGCAGGTAAGTTCATCTATTCTGGTTTTACAACTTCTACATTCCTTTGCTAATAATGGAACCAGCATCTTCAGGTAGTCAATAATAGCTCTCCAGGAATCCTCCAGGCCTTCAGTGGGAGAGTGGGACTGCTGAGACATCCAGCTTGGCCTCCTTGACTGAGCAAATACCAGATTTTCAGACTGTCAGATGTAAGACAGCCATTATTGTATTGTCCAGAATTTACGCTGTAAACCAGTGTGATAAATCCCCTCTATATACATATAATCATTCTATTAGTTCTGTACCTCTATAACACAGCCCCTTCCTGCAAATGCTGTATTGAATCTGTGACTCCATCAATAAGGTGGGTGGGTGGGGGTAATGCTAAGGATGGACTACAGTGCTTTACACATGTTGTGACTGAGCTATAACACCTAGCTATAGGTGTTCTCTCATAGCTCTGTGCTTTCTGCATTCACTCTAAATTTGACTTCGGTGGATTTCTTCAATCAAATATTTATTAATTGCCATTTTTCACACTTAAGTATTTTTTCAACTAACCTGTGGAGGGTTTCAAATTTAGGAAAAATATCCCAAATGAAATGGTTCATACAGATCATCTCAATATGTGGGAGGATGGGGCAGGATGATTGCTACAATTTCCAGTCTAGCCTGTGGGGGAAAAAAAACTATAAACTTCCTGAAAGTGACAGAAGGCTGACCATGTGCAACAGTTTCTTGGGGGTACTTCCTCAGCCTTTTCTTGAGGTTTATTATCTTGACCATTTAAAGATTATAGGTCACAACTGTTTTGTAGGCAATCTCCCACTTTTAATGATATAAGGTCTTAAAGATTCAGGCTGGTCTCCAACTTACACTGTAGCTGAAGATGACCTTGAACTCCTGATCTTCCTGCCTCAACTTTTTTTTGTCTCTACTTTTTAAGCACTGGGATTAGGCCTCTCCCAAGAGGTACAACAAAAGAATGTCAGTTTGTAACAGTGATTATTTACTGATGTGATATTTCGGTATGAATAAGCTCTTTCTTACAAAATATTTAATTTAGTCATTATGTATTGTCATGTAAGTAATCTTTTGACCAATAAGTCATAAACTATTGTTCTCATTTTTATGCTTAAATTTCTTAAAAATTTTCAGTAGGAACCTCTTCATGCTGGCTCTACCTTGCTCTACTTCAAATTCATGCCCTCTTTTTTCCTTAGTTATTGTTACATGCATATATGTATAGATTCCAATGCCCCAAGCCACATATCTTGGCACACCACTTGGGCTTGATTCCCTAACCTAGGCCAACTACATGCACAGATTTTCTTCATAAACAAACTTTCAAAAATAGAAAATAAATGACCCCTGTACTTTAAATTAGAACTCAGCTCCCAGCTCAGTGAGATAAAAGATGCTTCCCAGCCAGAAATTTAATTTAACTTAGTTCATTCTTTAAGGAAACCTACTGCACATCAACTTATTCTAATGTGAAATGCTTCAAAATCTGAAACATTTCGAGTTCCAGCAAGATACCAGAAATTGAAATCTCACATCTGGTCTCCTCTGATAGGTTGCAGTCAAACCAAGGTATACTAAAATATTGTGTAAAATGATCAACTAACTATTTAAAAACTATATATAAATGCAAATTAGTATATAATTATATATATAATTAGTATATAATTATCTCAAAGATATCTTTTTTGATTATTAGTTACATTTTATTAACTCTGTATCCCAGCTGTACCCTGCTCCCTCATTCCCTCCCAATCCCACCCCCCCTCCCTCATCTACTCCCTGCCCCTTTCCAAGTCCACTGATTGGGGAGGACCTCTTCCCCTTTCATCTGATACTGGTTTATCAGGTGTCTTCAGGACTGGCTGCAAAGTCCTCCTCTGTGGCCTAGCAGTACTACTCCTTCCTTGGGGGGTGGGGAGGTCAAAGAGCCTGCCATTGAGTTTCTGTCAGAAATAGTCCCTGTTCCCCTTACTATGGGAAACCAATTGGTTATTGAGCTACCACGAGCTTGATCTGAGCAAAGGTTCTAGGTTATATCCATACATGTTCTGTGGTTAGAGAAATAGTTTCAGAAAAAAAAAAAAAAAACCCTGTGCCCACGGACTACATCCAAGCAGAGGTTCTAGGTTATATCCATAGATGGTCCTTGGTGGAGTATCAATGTCAGGAAAGACCCCTGTGCCCAGATATATTTGGTCCTCGTGGAGCTCCCATCCTTTCCACTTTGTACTAACTTCCCTTCTTTTATATGATTCCCTGCACTCTGCCAAAGGTTTGGTTATGAGTCTTAGTATCTACTTTGATACACTGCTTTGTAGAGTCTTTCAGAGGCCCTCTGCGGTAGGCTCCTATCCTATCCTATCCAATGCACATCCCATTTGTCTTTCTAAGTGAGAACTGATCATCTTACCCTGTGTCCGCTTTCTTGTTTATCTTCTTTAGGTGTATAGATTTCATTATGTTTATCATATCTTATAGGTCTACATAAGCGAGTATATACCATGTTTGTCTTTCTCCTTCTGGGATACTTCACTCAGAATGATCTTTTCTAGATTCCACCATTTGCCTGCAAATTTTATGATTTCCTCGTTTTTGATTGCTGAGTAGTATTTCATTGTGTAAAAATACCACAATTTCTGTATCCATTCCTCTGTTGATGGACATCTGGGTTGTTTCTAGGTACTGGCTTTTACAAATAAAGCTGCTACAAACATGGTTGAGCAAATGTCCTTGTTGTGTACTTGAGCAAATTTTGGGTATATACCTAGCAGTGGTATAGCTGGGTCTTGAGGAAACACTATTCCTAATTGTCAGAGAAAGCTCCAGATTGACTTCCAAAGTGGTTGTACCAGTTTACATTCGCACTAGCAATGGAGGAGGGTTCCCCTTTCTCCACAACCTCTCCAGCATGTGTTGTCACTTGAGTTTTTCATCTTGGCCATTCTGATGGGTGTAAGGTAAAATCTCGGGGTCGTTTTGATTTGCATTTCCCTGATGGTTAATGACATTGAGCATCTCTTTAAGTGTTTCTCTGCCATTCTATATTCCTCTACAGAGACTTCTTTGTTTAGTTCAATACCCCATTTTTAATTGGATTACTTGATTTATTGCTTTTTAACTTCTTTAGTTCTTTATATATGCTGGATATCAGCCCTCTGTCAGATAGAGGGTTGGTGAAGATCCTTTCCCAGTCTGTAGGCTGTCGTTTTGTTCTAACGACAGTGTCTTTTGCTTTACAAAAACTTTTCAGTTTCATGAGGTCCCATTTATTGATTGTTGCTCTTAGAACCTGTGCTGTTGGAGAGATCAGGGATACAAGGCACATACCTAAACATAGTAAAGGCAATATACAGCAAGCCTATAGCCAACATCAAACTCAATGGAAAGAAACCTAAATCAATCGCATTGAAATCAGGGACAAGACAAGGCTGCCCATTCTCTCCACATCTCTTCAACATAGTACTTGAAATCCTAGCCAGAGCAATAAGACAACTAAAGGAGATCAAGGGGATACAAATCGGAAAGGAAGAGGTCAAAGTGTCACTATTCACAGATGATATGATAGTGTATATGAGCGACCCCAAAAATTCAACCAGAGAACTCCTCCAGCTGATAAACACCTTCAGCAAAGTGGCAGGATACAAAATCAACTCAAAAAAAAAAAAAGATCAGTAGCCCTCCTGTATACCAAAGACAAAAGGGCTGAGAAAAATCAGGGAAACAACATCATTCACAATAGCCACTAATAACATAAAGTACCTGGGGTGACACTAATCAAGCAAGTGAAAGACCTGTTTGAGAAAAACTTCTAGTCTCTGAAGAAAGCAATTGAAGAAGATATCAGAAGATGGAAAGATCTCCTGTGCTCATGGATTGGTAGGATTAACATTGTGAAAATGGCCATCCTGCCAAAAACAATCTACAGATTCAATGCAATTCCCATCAAAATACCAACTCAATTCATTACAGACCTTGAAAAAAAGATCCTCAGCTTCATATGGAGAAACAAAAAACAAAAAACAAAACAAACAAACAAAAAAAAAACCAGAATCTCCAAAACGATCCTGTACAAAAACGGATCATCTGGAGGTATCTCCATCCCTGATCTCAAGCTGTACTACAGAGCAATAGTAATAAAAACTGCATGGTATTGGCAAAGAAACAGAAAGGAGTATCAATGGAACTGAATAGAAGACCCAGAAATAAACCCACACACCTATGAATACTTGATTTTTTTACAAACAAGCCAAAACCATTCAATGGAAAAAAGACAGCATCTTCAACAAATGGTGCTGGTCCAACTGGATGTCTACATGCAGAAAAATGAAAATAGATCCATATTTATCACCCTGCACAAAACTAAAGTCCAAGTGGATCAAAGACCTCAGCATAAAACTAGATACTCTAAATCTGTTAGAAGAAAAAGTGGGGAACAGCCTAGAACTCTTTGGCACAGGAGACAACTTCCTGAACAGAACATCAAAGATATCTTGTTATATATACAAATATTTCAAAATCTGAAACTTCTGGTTCCAAGCATTTTTATTTTTGTGTTGCTTTTGAGACAAATTTCACATGTAGACAGTTTGGCTTTGAACCTGTAATTATCCTTCCTCCAGGCATGTGCTACCATGCTATATTATTCTCAAGCATTTTTTTACAAAAGATAGTAAATCTGTATCTATAGACCTTATTTACTCTTCCTCAAGCCCCATTCCTAACTTCTTAAGAATGCCACATGACAATTTCATTGCCATTTAAAACTAATCAAGAATGAGAAAAAAAAAAACAACAAAAAACAGAACAGTAGCAAAAGTATTAAACTACATACAAATCATAAAATCCCAGGAAGGCATGATACTTACACTCATCCCACCCCAACACCAATGTTCCTTTACATAAAAGTGTCATCGATAGTTATAATTAGTAGCTATCTGATTCTAGAATATTTTCAATGAACCTACAAAAATTCCTCAATCTGAGTTAGTAAGGTTTTCTAGGTTTCTAAAAGTCTCCACTAGAAACCATGTCTGTTTTAGCTGGTGAGAAAAAAAAAGGCTTATAAAGCAGTATAACTCAGTTTCTCTATCAATTTACATTTATTAAATGAAGCCAGGCATGGTAGCACAGGTCATTAATTCTGGCACTTAGAAATAGGTAGGAGGATCTGGAATTCGAGACCAGTATGATATACATAAGAATCTGCCTTATAAAAGGAAGGAAGGAAGGAAGGAAGGAAGGAAGGAAGGAAGGAAGGAAGGACAAACATTAAATGTTGGGAGACACATATGGTGGATACCTCTGAAAGAAAACAAAATAGTTCTTAAGGTGACAGAATACTTCTTTCTTTCCCTGTGGCTATGTTTCTTTCATTTAGAATGCAATTTAAAATATCCAGTTCCAGCAACTCTATTAACCACACAAATCATGGAAAGAAAGTATGGGAAGTCCAAAAGTAATTTGTTTGGCTTTGGAATGCATCCTGTATTCAGAGTTTCAGATGTGTGTACCTATTATGCTGAGAATGCATGACAACAAAATAATAACACAGGAAAAAGACTCAACAAAGGGATAGCTGGGAAACTTCTCATTTTTCCCATAGGGACCTTATAAACTCTTGTAACCCACTGACATGGAACAACCCAGATAAACTGAGCTATCTAATATTAAACAGTTCCTGAAGCAGCCATTTGGTTCCAATGTTTGGATTATAAAGTGTTTCCTTAGTGAATGCACAGAAAGATGTAGCCAATGAAAGAAGCTGTCTTTAAATCAAGCCAAACAGGTGAAGAGTAGGAGTTCTACAAAGGAAATAAATCAATAAAAGTGAATGTGGTACTTGCCTGCAGATAATTCATTTTGATACAGCATTTACAGTTAGATGTTAAAAATTTAAAAAATAAAGCATCAGAATGAATAAACGAAATCCTTTAAAGGTGACATTTGAGTTGGGCCAGGTGACTGAAGCCTATAATTCCTAGCTACCCCAGACAGCAGGAGGGTTGTAAATTCAAAGCTTACAGCATAGGTTCAAGGCCAGACTGGAAAACCATAGTAAGGTGTGTCTCAAAAGAAAAAATATTAGAAGGGATAAGATTACATATGAGTAGTACAGCACTTACACACCATGAGAGAAGTTCTTGGTTCAAGCCCCAGCACCACTAAATAAAAACAAATAAATAAATACATGATATCTCACTTGCCTTTTAACATATTTTAATTAAAACAATTACATCATCTCCTTTTTCTCTTTCTTCCTTCCAACCTCCCCATAGCCCCCCTCACTCTCTCCAACTGGTTTCTCTTTTATTATTATTGTTACATATATACATAGATATACAAATATATAAATACAACCTGCTGAATCTGTTGGTTATCCAAATACAGTGGTCAGCCCTACACACAAACAATAAAAATACTTTAAAAGTTGATACTTGAGCTCATGTGTAATAGAATTCCAAGCCAGGGATCTTTCTATAACACCTCATGACTTCATTATGATGTTTCAATTAAAAAAAAAAAGGTATATCTGGAGGAAATCAAACCTGTAGATGGCTAAAAGCCCAAAGTCAGCCAAAATTTGGAGCATACCAGGCATGACATTAGGAGGAGGGATTGATTTGTTTATTTCTCCATCTAATTCTGGGGTTGCATGTAGAACTTGTCAGGCAATAGAAGGCTAAGGAGAGGTAAAGTGTTGAAAGTGTTATATGGTTGATATTTTTGTAGCAGAACTGACATATGCCCACTGTCACTCCAACAAATTTGTTATACGTCAAATAAGCCACAACAGGTTCACTCTCTGACTGTTTATCTGCCAGTCCAACCACAGATCAAAAATGTCTTTAAAATATCAGTTCTGTAGTGATGAAATGACATGTTTACTTCTTGTAATTATTACGTAGACAATACAGTATAACAATAATTTCATAGCATTTACATTTTATTAAATATCACAAATAATGTATAGAATCTTGAAAGTGAAATAAGAAAGATGTATGTAGGTTGTATGCAAGTACTGTATTTTATATTTTATATAAAGACTGTAATCCCAGCACATGGGGAGGCAGAGGCAGGGGGATCTCTGTGAGTTTGAAGCCAGTCTGGTCTACCAAATGAGTGTAGGACAGCCAAGGCTACACAGAGAAACCCTGTCTTGAAAAAAAAATGAAAGAAAGAAGAAAGAAAGGAAAGAAGGAAGGAAGGAAGGAAGGAAGGAAGGAAGGAAGGAAGGAAGGAA
>NW_026596396.1:763299-823687 GCF_907164565.1 Psammomys obesus | reverse complement strand
GGAAGGAAGGAAGGAAGGAAGGAAGGAAGGAAGGAAGGAAGGAAGGAGGGAGGGAAAGAAAGAAAAGAAAGAAAAAGAGAGAGAAAGGGAAGGAAGGAAGGAAGGAAGGAAGGAAGGAAGGAAGGAAGGAAGGAAGGAAGGAAGGAAGGAAGGAAGGAAGGAAAAGAAGAACTTGAAATATTGGGGAGGAGCTCTCAAGCAAATCCTCTATACATGTAGAGGAAATGACTGTTCTTCTATGCCTCTGTGTCTTTAAAAAAGCCAACTGCTTTATGTAGAGTCCTGCCTATCCCCCAGCCCCAAGCCATTTTAATCTGATAAAATGCTACCGAATCCATCTAAGAGCAGCTCAAACAGGCTTTTTCTTCAATACTCTTTATTCAAGCTCCCATGTGAACAGCAGTTTCTTTCACTTTAGTCTTCTGATTACACTATGACTCCATTTATGTTGTTCTAACAAGTTCATGTTGTCTCAGAAAAAGTGTTCAATAAATGTTAAGTGCAGTAAATTCCAATTGAGGAGGAAGGGTTAACAGCTCATCAACACATATCTGTGGTTGATAAGTAACAAATCTTTACCCTGCACTAACAGGGAGGCAACCTGGGGATACAAGAGGAGCTTATGACGCTGTCACTACCTTTCAAGGAATTTATGATTTAGGTGTGGGAAAGCCTTAAATGACACAACAGCTGTGCTGGACTGTTAGAATACAGTTGGCATTTAGAGAATGGAGGAAAGGTGAGAAGCTCCCTAGAAAAGAAAGGTATTTCAGGCCCTGGAAATGAGGTGACCAAAGCCTTGTAGATACATGTTAGTCAAGCATTTACTCTGAACTAGAATACAGGTAAGATGTCTGGGAGAAATTGAAGGACTTGGGAAGCCAAATGGATCTCTATGGTTTCTAAAGAGAAAATGATAAAAATATTGTTTTAGGAAGCAAGTGTGGCAGCTGTTAGAAAAGGCAAAAGTGGAACCAGCTGGGAAAATATTTTACTACTTCTAGTTTCAATAACGGTGGTTTAGTTAAAAGAGAAAGATGGGTTTTGTTTCTTTTTTTTCTTTTTTTATTTTATTTTTCTTTATTAATTACACTTTACTCACTTTGCATCCGCCCCCCCCCCTTGGTTCCCTCCCTCCTCCCGTCCCAATCCCTCCCTTCCTCCACCCTCTGCATGCATGCCTCTCCCCAAGTCCACTGATAGGGGAGGACTTCTTTTCCTTCCTTCTGATCCTAATCAATTAGGTCTCATCAGGAGTGGCTGCCTTGTCTTCTCTGGCCTGGTAATACTGCTTCCCCTTCAGGGATAGGTAATTAAAGAGCAGGCCAATCAGTTCATGTCAGAAGCAGTCCCTGTTCCTATTACAATGGAACCCACTTGGATACTGAACTGCCATGGGCTACATCTGTGCAGGGGTCTTAGGTTATCTCCATGCATAGTCCTTGGTTGGAAGAGCAGTCTCAGGAAAGACCCCTGTGCTCAGATTTTTTGGTTCTGTTGCTCTCCTTATGGAGTTCCTGTCCTCGCCAGATCGTACTGTTTCCCACTTCTTTCCTAATATTCCCTGCACTCTGCCCAAAGGTTGCCCATAAGTCTCAGTATCTACATTGATAGTCTGCAGGGCAGAGCTTTTCAGAGGTCCTGTGTGACAGGCTCCTGACTTGTTCCCTCTTTTCTCCTTCTTCTGATGTCCAGCCTCTTTGCCTTTCTGGATAGGAATTGAGCATTTTAGCAAGAGTCCTCCCTCTTGATTAGTTTCTTTAGGTGTATAGATTTTAGTAGGTTTATCCTATATTATATGTTTATATGAGTGAGTATATACCGTGTGCATCCCTCTGCTGCTAGGATAGCTCACTCAGGATGATCTTTTCCAGATCCCACCATTTACCTGCAAATTTCATGATTTCCTTGTTTTTTATTGCTGAGTAATATTACATTGTGTAGGTATACCACAATTTGTGCATCCATTCCTCCACTGAGGGGCATCTGGGCTGTTTCCAGCTTCTGGCTATTACAAATAAGGCTGCTACAAACATGGTTGAGCAAATGTCCTTATTGTGTACTTGAGAATCTTTTGGATATATGCCTAGGAGTGGTATAGCTGGATCTTCAGGAAGCACTATTCCTAGTTGTCTGAGAAAGCGCCAGATTGATTTCCAGAGTGGTTGTACAAATTTACATTCCCACCAGCAGTGGAGGAGGGTTCCCCTTTCTCCACAACCTCTCCAGCATGTGTTGTCTCTTGAGTTTTTGATCTTAGCCATTCAGATGGGTGTAAGGTGAAATTTTAGGGTTGTTTTGCCAAATCCATTCAATGGAAAAAAGATAGCATCTTCAACAAATGGTGCTGGTCTAACTGGATGTCTACATGTAGAAAAATACAAATAGATCGATATTTATCACCCTGCACAAAACTAAAGTCCAAGTGGATCAAAGACCTCAACATAAAACTAGACACACTAAACCGCTTTGAAGAAAAAGTGGGGAATACCCTTGAACTCATTGGCACAGGAGACAACTTCCTGAACAGAGCACCAACAGCACAGGCTCT
Source organism: Psammomys obesus (assembly GCF_907164565.1). Classification (NCBI taxonomy): domain Eukaryota; kingdom Metazoa; phylum Chordata; class Mammalia; order Rodentia; family Muridae; genus Psammomys; species Psammomys obesus. The sequence goes on along the minus strand of NW_026596396.1, from coordinate 821,136 downwards.
AAGAGCAACAATTAATAAATGGGATATCATGAAACTGAAAAGCTTCTGTAAAGCAAAGGATACTGTCCTCAGAAAAAAACGGCAGTCGACAGATTGGGAAAAGATCTTCACCAACCCTATATCTGACAGAGGGCTAATATCCAGTATATATAAAGAACTAAAGAAGTTAAAGAGCAAAAAATCAAGTAATCCAATTTAAAAATGGGGTACAGAGCTAAACAGAGAATTCTCTGCAGAGGAATATCGAATGGCAGAGAAACACTTAAAGAAAGGCTCAACCTCATTAGCCATCAGGGATTTGTTTCTTGATTCATTCAGACAGACTGTGTCTTTGGTGGGAGAATTAAAGCCACTGCCAATAAAATTTACTATTGCCTTTATAGATTTGGGAATATGTATGTATATAATATTCATATACGTACGTAATAAAAACAAAAAAGAGAACATGAACTTGAAAAAAAAGATCAGAGAGGAACACATGGGAGGATTTGGAGAAAGGGAAGGGAGAAATGATTATTATATAATTAAATTTTGTTAAAATTATAAAAAAAATAAAAGAATTGATTTTTTTTAAAAAGTAGAAGAGAGAAAGGGGAAGGAGCACACCTTCCCAGAATTTGTACTAACACCAAGACAAGAGCCAGCTGGTGGGTGTGGACAGGGTGGTGTTAGTTTGTGGTATGACTTGCTGTCATCATCTTTTATTATGATACATTTTGGCTCAAAGAAATTAATATTGCCATGTCAACTAACTTATTCAGCAAAAACAAATATATAAGCCAATATGTGACTGAGGTAACAAAACACATGACCTCTTAAATAAAAATACTCAGTATATTATTTTTTAATTATTTAATTCTTATTAATTATGGTTTATTCACTTTCTATCCCTCTGTAGCTCCTTTCCTCCTCCCCTCCGAATCCCACTCTCCCTCTCTCTTCCCCATCCATGCTCCTCCCCGAGTCCACTGATAAGGGATGGTTTCCTCACCTTCCCTTTGATTCTAGTCTATCAGGTCTTATCGGGAGTAGCTGCATTGTCTTCCTCTGTGGCCTGGAAATGCTGCTTCCCCCTCAGGGAGAGGTGATCAAAGAGCAGGCCAATCAGTTTCTGTCAGAGACAGTCTCTGTCCCCATTACTATGAACCCACTTGGGCACTGAACTGCCATGGGCTACCTCTATGCAGGGGTTCCAGGCCGTCTCCATGAGTGGTCCTTGGCTGGAGTATCAGTCTCAGAAAAGATCCTCGTGCCCAGACTTTTTGTTGCTCTCCTTGTAGAGCTCCTGTCACCCTCCAGGTCTTTCTGTCTCCCCTTTCTTTCATAAGATTCCTTGCACTCTGCCCAAAGTTTGGCTTGGAGTCTCAGCATCTGCTTTAATACTCTGCTGGGTAGAGTCTTTCAGAGGCCCTCTGTGGTAGGCTCCTGTCCTGTTCACTGCTTTCTACCTTTTCCGATGTCTACCCCATTTGCCTTTCTGAATGAGGACTGAGCATCTTACCCTGGAGATAACATAGAACCCCTGCACAGATGTAGACCATGGCAGCTCAGTCTCCAAGTGGGTTCCCTAGTAAGGAGAACAAGGACTCTTCTGACATGAACTTAGTGGCTGGCTCTTTGATCACCTACCCCTGAGGAGGGTCAACATTTCCAGGCCACAGAGGAAGATGACGCAGCCAGTCCTGATGGAGACCTGATAGGCTAGGATCAGATGGAAGGAAAGGAGGACCTCTCCAATCAGTGGACTGGGAGAGGGGCATGTGAAGAGAAGAGGGAGGAGGATGGGTTTGGGAGGGGACAAGGGAGGGGGCTACAGCTGGAATAAAAAGTAATTAAATTGTAATAAATTAAAAAATTAGAAATTATGTATTTCTAGAATTATATATTTCCTTGCTTGGTCCCCCTAGAATTAAGTATTTACTTGCTTGGTCCCCATTGGTGGAACTGAATGGGAAGGACTAGGGGGTATGGCCGTGTTGGAGGCAGTATGTCACTAAGGGCTGGCTATGTGGTTTCAAAAGCCTGCACCACCAACAGTTATCTCTCTGACTCCTGTATGTGGATCAAGGATGGAAACTCCCAGCCACTGCTCCAGCACTATGCTTATCTGTCTGTTGCCACATATCCTACCATAATGTTCATGAACTCAACCTTTGAAACTCAATAAACCCAATAAAATCTTTCTTCTATAAGTAGCCTTGGCCATGGTGCCTCTTCACAGCAATGGAAGAACAACTAAGACACAGGGAAAGAGGCATTGCAAACATTACATATATTTGAAATAAAACAATAAGTATATTACTTAAAATGAAATCTCAAAATTCCCTAACTGTGATAGTGAAAGTAATGGCAGCACAGATATAAAACTATCTGCTATATGGCCACTCTATTCAAAGCCAGGGTTGAGGAAAAACATGCCAGGAGGGTGGGAGGTGGAGCAGAGGTATCAAGTTTAGCATAGGAACAAACCCAATGACACAGAAAAACTAACAAAAACAGAAAGAAAGAGAGAAAAAAGAAAGAGAGAGAGAGAAAATGAAAGAAAGAGAGAGAGAGAAAGAAAGAAAGCCAGAAAGGAAGGAAGACAGAAAGGAAGGAAGGAAGGATCAAGGAAGGAAGACAGCCAGAAAGACAGACAGACAGGAAGGAAGAAAGAAAAACAAAGAAATAAAGATCAAATAACAAAAGTGCTGAAGAAGATAATGGGAGATATGAACCTTTATTCACTGCGAAGAGTGCAAACTATTGCAGCCACTATGGAAATCAGTGTAGAGGTTCCTCAAAAAGCTTAAATCCAATCTATCAAATGAGCCAGATATGTCACTCCTGAAAATATACCTGATGGATTCTATAACATCCTAAAGAGATACCTCCTCAACAATATTCACTGCTATTCTAGTCACAACAGCTAAGTAATAAAAACTGTCTGGCTATCTATCAACAAATGAATGGAAAATGAAAATATGATACTTATATTTTTTTAAAAAAAATGAAATCATGAAACTTGCAAGTCAATAGCTGGAACTGAGTGAAGTAACTCGTGTCCAGAAAGAAAAAACATGGCATATTCACCCTCATATGCAGATCCTAGCTTCTAATCTTTAATTTGTGTGTGTGTGTTTAATTTAGGATAGCTTCAAAAGCCAGGAAACTAGAATACTGTCATTGAGGGAGAGCACAATTGAAGAGAGAAGTTAAATACAACACAGTTGATGTCAAAAACAGAGAGGAAATTTAAGAAGCAGAGGGGCAGTGGGGTGGAAGAGATGAGGGGGTGAAGAGAGAGTGTTAACTAAAATGAAGGGTTAACTAAAAGGAAAACCTACTACTTGAAAAGCCAACTAAAAATATAAAGGGTGATAGTCATTTTGCATGGCTGAATAATGCTATCTCTAATAGCTATGAAATAGTAAACAAAACTTCCAGTACTAAGTATGAAATACTTTCTCATAAGCTGTTGGTCAAGGAGGCCACAGAGGCTTCCAAGACAATACAGGCTATTACCACACCTTTTGGTTGCCTACCAGAACTAGTTGATAAGATCCATTGCTGAAAACATATGTAAGAGAGATGAACCAAACTGTAACTATGCTGGAAGTTTCCTCTATCTGACATGCTCTCATCATGTCAGATGCTTCAATGTACACTAATGGGAGAAAAGACATAAATGGTCTAGATGAGGACCCTAGGACCTACAATACCAATCCACCAGGCAAATGTGTTCTATTGTGCAATAGTGGAATGACTGCAAGAAATGCAACCAAGCAGTCTCTCTACTTGGTTCTGAGGCCTGCTGCCACAAAGGGAATTCATGCCTGGTTAAAAATACAGTTAATAACCCATGGAAGGAGAAGTCTTAAGCCCTATAGGGGAGCTTACTACTATTATTTAGCTAAGTTAACATTTTATCAAGATGGCTTCTAAATACCTATCTCTATAACCACAAACAAATGCTACTCTAAGTTGTAATTAGAGAAACTTTCTCTTCAAACAAATGGTAATACATATAAATACAAGAGTGCCCAAGATGCTTGAAAATAAGTCATAACAGAGTTTTCATCCCCAAAAGGACATTTATAGCAAACCCTCTAAGACTCAAGGAACAAAGTGAAGGATAGAGTGAAAAGAATACAAGAGTCAAGAGATTTGAAGAAAAAAAAAAAAGAACTATAAAATATCATCTTCTGACGACAGTGTCCTTTGCTTTACAGAAGCTTTTCAGTTTCATGAGGTCCCATATATTGATTGTTGTTCTTAGAGCCTGTGCTGTTGGTGTTCTGTTTAGGAAGTTATCTCCTGTGTCAATGAGTTCAACGCTCTTCTCCAATTTTTCTTCTAACAGCTTTAGTGTGTCTGGTTTTATATTGAGGTCTACAGATTGGGAAAGGATCTTCACCAACCCTATAACTGACAAAGGGCTGATGTCCAGTATATATAAAGAACTCAAGAAGTTAAACAGCAACAAATCATGTAATCCAATTAAAAAATGGGGTACAGAGCTAAACAGAGAATTCTCAATAGAGAGATATCGAATGGCAGAGATACACTTAAAGAAATGTTCATCCTCTTTAGTCATCAGGGGAATGCAAATTAAAACAACACTGAGATTTCAGCTTACACCCATCAGAATGGCCAAGATCCAAAACTCAAGTGACAACACATGCTGGAGAGGTTGTGGAGGAAGGGGAACCTCTACTGCTGGTGGGAATGTAAACTCGTACAACCTCTCTGTAAAGCAATCTGGTGCTTTTTCAGACAATTAGAAATAGCGCTTCCTCAAGATCCAACTATACCACTCCTAGGCATATATCAAAAAGATGCTCAAGTACGCAATAAGGACATTTGCTCAACCATGTTTGTAGCAGCTTTATTTGTAATAGCCAGAATCTGGAAACAACCCAGATGCCCCTGAACTGAGGAACGAATACAACAATTGTGGTACATCTACACAATAGAATATTACTCAGCAATAAAAAACAAGGATCATGAAATTTGCAGGTAAATGGTGGGAACTGGAAAAAAATCATCCTGAGTGAGGTGTCCCAGAAGCAGAAGGACACACAGGGTATATACTCACTCATAAGTGGATATTAGATGTATAATATAGGATAAGCTTATTAAAATCTATACACCTAAAGAAACTAAGCAAGAAGGAGGACGCTGGGTAAGATGCTCAGTCTCCATTCAGAAAGGCAAAGAGGATGGACATCAGAAGGAGAAAACAGGGAACAAGTCAGGAGCCTGCCACAGGTGGCCTCTGAAAGGCTCTATCCTGCAGGGTATCAAAGCAGATGCTGAGACTTATGGCCAACCTTTGGGCAGAGTGCAGGGAATCTTATGAAAGAAGTGGGAAATAGTAAGACCTAGAGAAGACAGGAGCTCCACAAGGAGAGCAACAGAACCAAAAAATCCTGGCACAGAAGTCTTTTCTGAGACTGATACTACAACCAAGGACCATGCATGGAAATAACCTATAACCCCTGCACAAATGTAGCCAATGGCATCTCAGTGTCCAAGTGGGTTCCATAGTAATGAGGACAGGGACTATCTCTGATAGAAACTGATTGGCCTGCTCTTTGACCACCTCCCCCTGAGGGGCGAGCAGCCTTACCGGGCCACAGAGGAAGACAATGCAGCCACTCCTGATGAAACCTAATTGACTAGGATCAGAAGGAAAGGAAGACCTCACCTATCAGTGGACTTGGGGAGGTGCATGCGTGGAGAAGGGGGAAGGAGAGTGGGATTGCGAGGAGAGGAGGGAGGGAGCTACAGGGGGAATAGAAAGTAAATAAAGTATAATTAATAATTTTTTTTGAAAAATGTCGTCTTCTGGACATGACAGACAATGCATTATTAGAAAGTCTAAATATTTCAAGAATAAAAGAATCTAATTTGAAATTTTTAGGTCCATATATTATAATTTTGTTTTGTTTTGTTTGAGATGGGGGGGTGTCTTTTTATGTAGCCCAAATGGACTCAGAACTCAGTATGTAGACAAGGCTGGCCTGGAACTCATGGTCATCTTGCTTCAGCCTCCTAAGTAGTTAGTATCATAAATAGAGACCATTGTGACCATTGTGACTCTATAAATAGAGACCATTCTAACCTAAGTCCCCATGGCTACCTTTATATAACTTCATATCATACTATTGAAATTGATCTAAATGAACAAGTAGGCAGAGATATTACTGTATGTATTTTCTTCAATAAAATATGGCAGAGGCCAATCCCAACACTTGGGGAGGCAGAGGCAGGCACATCTCTGTGAGTTCAAGTCCAGCCTGATCAACAAAGTGAGGCCAGAATAACTAAGGTTACACAGAGAAACCCTGTCTTGAAGGGAAAAAAAAAAGACAGGCTTAGTCTTATCAATTTTAGTCTTCTATAAAGAAATTATAATCAATACTTATTAGCATTAGGTTAACAAGAGACTGTAACAATGGATCAAGAATATTAGAAAACATTTTGATAAACCAACGGCAAACAAAACAAAAAAACTGCAAGAATCACTTTTAAGGATTGAGGGAATTGTAGACATTATAACAGAAAACACAGCATTAGAAAATATACTATACTACAATCATTCCAGACTTTTAAAAAGAACACAAATCTAGATGTGGTACACGTCCCACTACTATGGCTAAGGCAGGAGAATTGCCAAGAACTCAAGACCAGCCTGGAGTACATATTAAGGCTCTATCTTACAAAAACAAACAAAAAGAGGCTGGAGGATCAATACAAATTCAAGGCCAGCCTGGGCTATATAGTGGGTTCTAGTACAGCTTGGGCTACAGAGTAAGACCATGTCTAAAAAAGTAAGTATGTGGAGTACAACAAAATTTAAAAGAACACAGATTATCATATTTATCCCAGACATGAAGAACATATAATTCCCAAAGAGGTATCCCACACCTTGCACTGCAATTTTCATTTACTATCAATGTATTTCTAAGAGCAGCATTGTCCATCCAAACAGAGTAACTCCATTTGAACTCTCCTTTTTTTAAGTCAAATGTTGAAATTAGGTTCCACGTGGCTTTTCATACATCCTGAACTCTAACTAACTTACCCACAACTCCTTCATCTTCACCTCCTCAATCCCAATAATCCTTTTACTCTCAGTATACTCCCATTTTCTTTCATTTGACATCTACTATCTTCCAAGTAATTTATCAATTGAGTTGTGAGATAGTAGGCTTTCATATGGTTTATATAGCCTCCCTTTGTGTTAACTCTCTACTCCACCCCCTACCATCCCCTACATTCCTTCACCTCTCCCTGCTTAAGCCTTTTCATCTCCAGTATTCCACGTCCCTGTTTTCATTTTAAGTATAATCTATCTTCCCTCCCTTATCATGCCACAGCGCCTAGAAGGCTCTATTTTAGCTTCCTGCTTCTTCTTGTTTTCTACGTTAAACACGCAAGAGATTTAAAGCTAGATCTATCTGAGAGTTAACATACAATGTTTGTTTTTCTGGGCTAGAGTTACCTCATTCGGTATCATCTTTCCCAGGTCCATTCATCAACCTTCAAATCTCATGATCTCATTTTTCTCCCAGCAGACTATTATTCCATTGTGTATATGGGCCACATTTTTCTTGTCTACTCATCTGTTGGTGGACATCTAGGTTGGTTCTTTTCCCTAGGTATTGTGAACAGAGCTGCAATACTCACACTAAATGAATAAATGGTCAAACAAGTTTCTACAGGAAGGAAGAAAACAACAGTCTTAATCAGCTATGACACCTACGAACCACAATGATGATCAGAATGGTACAATACTCTTAAGAGTGTAGTAGTGGATTATATATCTTTGTGGTAACCAACATCTACTCTGATTTAAGACCCTCTCCACAAGACAGAACCCACTACTGTTACTGGAAACCTAGCCAACTATCCAGGGCTAGTGAAGTCTTAGATCTTACAGGAGAACCTACAACCACCACTTTACCAAACCAGAATAATCCTAACTATACTCTAAATTGTATTCTTATACCCACAGATAAGGAGGGATTGTCAGAAGAATAAGGAAGGGAAGTGGTGTAATTATATATTTTCTGAAAAAAAGGAAGTATTTAAATAAATAAATAAATCTTTTCTTGAAACCCAAATCTCATTGTTCAGCATGAATTTTGATACATATAAGAAGGAATATGATACAGAAAATAATTCAAAAGAATGATAGTATTGAAAATGAAGTTTGTTTCCAGAATGAGGTCAAGTGTTCAAGATGCTTACCTTACCCTGAAGAGACACTTGGTTTCAGTGTAGCACTTCCATATTCTATTCACAGATCCATAGTATTCTCAGTATGATAGGAATGAGTATGATCTAAACTCAGTTCTTAAGAGATATGTGGGATGTCAGGAAATGAGAGGCAAATCTATCTTAAAAATTATTCTGAAAGTGAATTGCTTGAAGAAATTAATGCCAAATACCTTCAATAGAGAACTTTGACATTGTCATTAATACATCTTTAATTCATAGAGAGATAAAAGACTGAAAGAATTATGGGCTGGAAGCACAACTGGGTTAAGCATCAGTTCTTTGAAAGGCTACTCTCTTGAGAACTCTTAAACTTCAGTGACCTGGCTGGACAGCAAAGGAATTGCATATGAAATCCCTCAAATAAAAATTTATTGACTTTTCAAGAAAAAGAAATACTGAACATCAAAAACATTGTAACAGAAATTCAAAAACTCCTTAGATGGGTTCATGAATGGATCGGACACAGCAAAGGAAAAAAAAATGTGGTAAGATTAAAAATTTTACTAAAGAAACTTGGCACACCAAGTTCAAAGAGAAAAAATAATTAAAAATCATACTGTGCAAGAACTATGGCATAATTAGGGAAGATGAAACACATATACAGCGGGACTATCAGAAAAGAATTAAGAACAGAAGGAATGTGTGGTAATAATGATTTCAATTGTGAAAAGGGTTCATTGTGTAAAAGTGTATGGAGCCAGACCTGAATTCAAATCCCTACCATCCATGGGAAAAAAAACTAGATATGGCTGTGTGTGTCTGCAGCTGCAGCTACAGAATCAGGGGTCAGAGACAGGTAGATCATGGGAGTGTGCTGGCCAGCCTCCCTAGCCAAATCAGCAAGCCAGGCTCAGTGAGAGTTCCTGCCTGAAAGAAGTAAGGTAGAGAGTGAAAATAATATGATACCTGTATTCTTCCTCTGGCCTCTACAACATGTGTACATGTGCATACACAAACACATGTACACATGTATAAGAAATAATAATTATGACCAGGAATTTCCTAAAATTAATAATCAATACCAAATATAAATGCAGAAAGCTCAAAATATACCAAAGAGGATAAATGCCTCTACACACACAAAAAAAAAAAAAAAGAAAGAAAAAAGAAAATCAAAATGAAAGAATGGAAAGAGAAGTGGGAAAGGTGGAATGTGGTAAAAACTATTATTTTTTTTTTACTTTAGGAAACTTGAACAAGCTCACTGTGTAAGTAGAGTAAAATTAGAGAAGAGGAAGAGGAATAAGTGTTTGCATCTGAAAGGCTCCCCCAAGCTTATTGCTGAAAGAGTGACTCCCAAAGCAGTAGTATTCACAGGGGAAGCTTGCGCAAGGTGATTGGATTGTGAGACTCTGACCTCTTAAACAGATTAATCCATCAAGGAGTTCATATTTTGATACCATTACTGAGAGGTAGTAGAAACTACTGGAGGTAAGCCAACTTCACTCCATGTCCTACAAGAATACAGCATTTCTTTTCAGTGCCGGGGACTGAAACCAGGCCATCTTGCATGTGAGGCAAGCACTCTAGCAACTAAGCATATCCCCTGAAAGCTTATATCAAGCACTGGGCTCCCTCCTTGCTTTGTTTTCCAGCCATCACGAAAGGAGCAGTTTTGTTATACTATGTTTTACATGCCATGGTGGTCTGCCTTACTTGGGATCAAAAGTAGTGGACCTAGCAAACTATAGATTCTTTGAAATATGAACCAGAGTAAACATGTGTTCCTTCCAGTCGATTTCTTGCTAATATATTGTCACAGTGATGGAAAGCTAACAGAAATCAACAGAAAAAGTCAGCAAAATAAAAAGCTTGTTCTTTGAAAACATTACTAAACTTCTAGTCAGATCAACCAAACCAAACCAAACAAAAAACCAAAGGATACAATTCACTAATATCAAAGACAAATCAAAGCTGGGTATGATGATACATTCAATCCTAGAACTTAGAAGGCTAAAGCAAGAGGATCTTGAGTCAAAGGCCAACCTCGTTTACATAGGAAGCTCAAGGACAGCTTAAGCTATATAGCAAGACTGTATCTTAAAAAAAAAAAAAAAAAACGGAAAAAGGGCTTCACTATTGGTTTCATGGAAATTTAAAACATAATAAAGACATATTATTAACAGTTCTGTGTCTACATGTTTATTAAAGCCTAGATGAAAAATTAATAATCTTGAAAAATAAAATGAATCCACTAAAATTAATATAAGAAAAACAAGACTGTGAAACCAGGCCTACATTCATTTAAATAAACTGAATCAGTAGAAAAATTTCAAATCAGAAAATACAAATGAGTTCAACCAGTGTATTTTACTATACTACACATTTGATCAGGAATCATGTTCATTCTCTATAATCTCCTTCATTCTATGATGCCAGCATTAGCCTAACACCAAAATTACATAAAAGAAATCATAAGAAAACTATAAACCAGTATCTCTTATGAACATAGATATGAAAATATTGAATAGATCATTAGCAAGTCAAATACAACAACACATAAAAAGGAATCATACACCATGTAAAGACATGGCTGCACCTTAAATGTGGAAGAATAAGTAAACAAAAAAAAGGGGGGGGCTTTGTGAAAAGGTGGCAACTATGTAATTCCAAGATGTACAGTCTAGAAAAGATAAAACTGTGGAGACAATAAAATATGGATTTAGAGTAGGTGAGAATAAAGTGAAGAGGCAGGGAACTGATGATGCTATAATGGTAGACAGTGAATATATACATACATACATACATACATACATACATACATACATACATACATGAATTCAATGATGGATTAATCTGTTTAAGAGCTCAGAGTCTCACAATCCAATCACCTTGCGCAAGCTTCCCCTGGGAATACTATTGCTTTGGGAGTCAGGCTTTCAGCAATAAGCTTGGGGGAGCCTTTCAGATGCAAACACTTATTCCTCTTCCTCTTCTCTAATTTTACTCTACTTATACAGTCAGTACAAATGTGATTGAGTTTATATATTTCTGCTTTGATTTATCTCTTCAGTGTTAAAATTTTAGTTTTTACCATATACCACCATTTTCCCCCTTCAGGCCTTTTTTTTTGTGTGTGTGGGGTAGAGACATTTATCTGCTTTGATGTATTTTGAGCTTTCTGCATTTATGTTTGGTATTGATCATTGTTGAAAATTCTTATTATTTTTTGTGCATGTGTTTCTATGTGCTCATGATGATATATATATATTATGATATATATCATATATATATGATACATATATGATACATATGTATATATATGTACCATATATATGTACACATATACATATATATGTATGCATATGCATGCATGTATGTATATATGTATATACATGCATATATACATATATGATACATATATACATATATATCATACATATATATGATATATATACACATATATATCATATATATGTATATATACACATATATGTGTATATATATATTATATGTGTATATATATATATATATATATGATATATATATGGTGTTTGGACCCATCAGCTATACACATAGAAAGAAGCCCTGCCAAGCACACTGGTACTTGCCTATGTAGCCAAATACTTGAGAGCTAAAGCACAGAAGCTCCAGTCTACAGTAGACAACATAATGAGAACCTGTCTCCAAAAAAATGGCATGAGTTACGGTGCAGTCCTTTAAACTCAGGAAGTTAAGACAGGAGGATCTTGAGGTCCAAACCAGCTTATGCTCTACAGCAAGACAATGTCTCAAACGAATAAGTAAAAAAAGAAGGAACTCTAATATAAACTATGGACTTTTGCAACATATTACAATGTATTAACACTGGTTCACCATTAGTAACAACTTGTTAATATTTTCCAGTCAGCTCTTGTGATAAACCTAAAACTGCTCTCAAAAATTTAAAAAACAAAACAAAACAACAACAACAAAAAATTTAAGTAGACCAAAGAGCAGTTTACTCAAAAGGAAACACTGGTTAGAAATACCCTGTAAGTGGGATGAGGAGATGGATGACCCAGTCATTAAAAGAACTTGCTTTTTTCCCCAGAGAACTGGGGTTCAGTTTGTAGCATCCACATGATGGTGCACAAGCACATGAAACTACAGTTCAGGAATTCCAATAACCACTCTGGTCTCTGCAGGCATCAGGCATGCACATGGTGCATATACAGCCTCATAAACTGAAATGAATACGCTTATATTTAAAGTACCCTATGAGGGTGGGGCCAGAGGTAGAGCTAGGAGGATTGAGAGACTCTTGGCTACACAGGGGACTTAAAGCCAACCTAGGCTACATGAGAGTCCATCTCCAAAAATAAAAAAAAGTCATCCTATAAAATGATGATCTGTGCAGATATTTCTCTACTAATTTAAGAATAGAAGCCTTGAGATGCCCATTGTGCTTACAGCTATGAAATGTTATTACCCTTTAAGAACATGGAAAGGAATCTTAGAGAGATAATGCAGAGACAGTGGCTGCCTTTGTCATGAACTCGGTTGCCTGCTCTTTGATCACTTACTCCTAGCCACGCAGCCTTACCAGGCCACAAAGGATGAGGATCCAGGCAGTCCTGATGAAAAAGGAGGAGAAATCCCCCTTTCAGTAAACTAGGGAAAGGGGATAGGGGAAAGAGGATGGGGCGGTTAGACTAGACTGGAAGAAGTTGGGGGAGGGGGCTTCAATCGGGTATATAATGAATAAATTGTAAAAACAAAAAACAAAACACCAGATTATTACAGAAATAAAAAAAATGAATGGGTCAAGTGGTAGTGGTAATTATCCCTATAACCCCAGTACCCAAGAAGAATGCTATGAATTCAGGGCCAGCCTAGGCAACATTGTAACCCTTTGTTTCCAAAATACCAATATGTAAATGAATGAATGAGTGAATGAATGAATGAATGATAGAGGCAAAGGCAGGAACCTTTATGGAATGAAATCCTAAGTAAATCAATACACAAAGTGATGGACAGACAGACAAAAATAGAGTATATTTTCTTACTACATGGCTATAGTAAGAAAATGTACTACAATAAGGTAATCTACAATCTTTTAATTTCCATATTATATGTTTTGCATATAAAATTAGTGAAAAGAGAGACACTTCCCTGTTCTTCACTCGAGAACAATTTGTGGTAGACATCTCAAGGCCATTCATACTCTTGCCTATAGGTTCTGAATAATAAAGGAGTATTTTACAAGCTCAAACTTTAAAACCTCCCTATAGAATACAGAGATTCTAAAAGAATGAGCACATTTCTTTTCCTCCAAGGGCATAGTGAAGAAAAATAGTTGTAGGGAAAAAAACTGTACATTTGTGGAGGATTTACAAGGTGTATAGGCATTTAAGCTTATATTCTATCCCAATTGCTGTCTAGTGTGTTTATCACTGTGTCCATGTACACTGTTGATCCAGATGGAGTTCATTCTCTAAAGGTGCCCACCAGGGACTACACGCAGTAATTATTGCATCCTCAACATTAAACTGAATGCCCAATACACAGGATACACTAGACATTGGAAAGGGATGAAGGCAGATCTAAAAGTTCTTTGTCCTTGTAGTGAATCCTTAGCTAGAAACCATAGATGAGACAATGCTCACCTCTAGGCTGAAAGGAAGTAGGGGAACATATCTGAAGGTTTGGGCTCCTGAGCCCATCCTGTATAAACTATAAGGGACAGAATACAGAGAAAGCTCACACCTTTACTTTCCAGGTACATGAGTATTATACAATGACAGTTAGGCTATAATGAAGGAACTAGAGTGCCTGAAATTTCTTAAATAATCTGTTAGGGGCTTCCCTGATATACATTAATTACTCGAAAAATTATTTTACACAAGAAAAGGAGGGAGAAAGGAAGGGAGGGAGGGAAGAAAGGAAAGACTGACACACAGGGTCCCTGTCCTTCTTGATGCAGATGAACTCACCTTCTATGAACCCTTGCCCAGGTGCATTGCATTGAGATAGCACTAGCACCCAGATAGCAAGGATTAGAGAGGGGGAGCAGAGGAGAAGGATCAGGGCCTTGAGTACTCAGTGTGGAAAACATTGCTGTACTATAAACCTATGTGAAATCAGGAATGAAAAGTCTTACACTTGGAGTGTTTCTGTAGATAAAAAGTCCCATTTTGCGACCCAAGACCAATTTAGAACGTGGAAATTCCCCTCTCCTACACATCTCTTTTGAGGGTAAGAGATAGTCTGTCTTGGGGACTACCACCTGCTCAGCATAGCATCAGCAAAATTCTAAATGTTCAGTTCATACCTGTGGAGGGAGAAATGAGGAAGCATTGGTTCACAGGTAATCGGCCTTCTTTAAGAAGTGAAAGGCCCCTCTAACTGTCCTAGAGTGTGTGCTTCACCAACACTTATATCTAGATGACAAGGATGTGAGAGACACACAGAGAAAGGCAAGCAGAAGGCTCTGTCTGGAGGTGTACTCCACACTATGTATGAAGAGATGATAAAAAAAAAGCCTATATTCTCATACCCTGAGTTCACTTACCCGTGGAAAGCTGGGCATCATGAGGAAGTCTAAGCTCTATAGGCTCAGTAGACAGTAAAGCTGGCATCTCAGACAGCTTAGTTCACTGCAGCATGAATTCAACAAATCTGTTGAAATGATGGATGACCAGAACAAAATGCAAATACAAGTGACCCATTAAAAGAACAGGAAAAATGACAAGAAGTGGAGCATAGGCCTTTTCTATGCAAAGGCAAGGCTTAGGCTTTGCATCTTTGCATACGTCCAATGCGCTGATAAGAACATTCATGCAAGAAAAATGGGACAGGCCTCTAATATCAGAACTTGCAAGACCGAAGCAGGAAGATTATGAAATTGCAGCCAACCAGACTATATTGCAAGATTTTGTCTCAAAAGGCAAACAAAGGAAAAAAAACAGACAACATTCATGCTGGGGCTGGGGCTTTAAGAACAGGTAAGGGTAAGACCTGGGGTTTAGACACCTATACAACATATGTGCATTTTAGTGTGTGAGAAAGCTCAAACTCCTGCAGATAAGCTTAGATAGTGATGTCTCCTCTCCTGCCTTTTAGATTTTCAGAGAAACACATCTACACTTCTATATGTCACTTGTGCATGCACGTGATACCATGTCTATGTATGAGAGAATGGGAAAGCTAAGTTGCTATTTCCCTGAATGACTGCTCCCTCAGTAGGAAACCACCTTTCTTTTACCATGCATCTCTCCTCTGGAGAGAAGGCCTAGAGAAAGCTACTTTCTTCTACAGAGCATTCCCACCGCAATGCATAGCATGGCAAGAGTACGCAGTAAACATGTGCTAATTGAATAATCTGGCACATGATTCATAATGAGAAGGCTCACTGTCCTGGAAGCCATGCACATAAGAGGCGTTTTGATAAGTTACAACTCTGATATGCATTGGGTAAGGGGAGAAGGAGCAGTTTCTTTTTTGAACACCAAGTATGTGTCTATTTAGAGCATTACACATGTGCCTACAGAAATTATGCCAAGGCTTTTCTCTTTGTTATGTATTCATTTACCCTCATGTCCTCACCAAGTGTGGGAATGAGAAGGTGGGAGAGGTGAAATCAGGATCTCCTAGACAGCCTGCATGAACATATATAAGGAAGAAGGAAGAGGGGAGCTCTTTCCTTTCTATCCCCTCACCTGACTTGATTTGATGATTCTAAAATTTGAATGATCATCAGAATCAACCAGAAGGCTTAAAAGGAATAGAAGCAGCCAGGTGTGGTGGTGTAACCCCAGCACTCTGAGAGGCAGAGGCAGGTGGGTCTCTGTGAGTTCAAGTCCAGCCTGGTCTACAAAGTGAGTTTATATTAGCCAAGGCTACACAGAGAAACCCTGTCTCAACAAAATAAAACAAAAGGAATATAAGCTGCTATGTTTTATGACTTGACAGGTCAGGGGTGGAATTCCACATTTTGTACAATTTCCCCTGTGATGCTGCTAGTTCGGGGACCACACTTTGAGAACCACCAATGTAAATGGTCATCCAAAACATGAAACATCTGGACAGAGTGGTACACCTTTATAATCTCAGCACTAAAAGTCTGAGGCAGGTAGATCAGGAGATCAAGGCCAATCTGGAACATACAACAAGTTCCAGGTATGTGTAGACTACTTAGCAAAACCTCATCTGAATAAAAAATATGTATGCTCTAAAGACTACTCTTTTTAACATGGATGAGATTCACTTTTCATTTTGGATCTCATGTTAGTCAGGCCAACCTCCAAACCTGTGTAGGCAAGGATGACCGAAGGAGATGGATATGAGAGAATCAGTGTGAGGGACAGAGCTACACAGTAAGATCCTGTCTCCAAACAGAAATGGTGGTAGCAATAGAGGGGAAATCACTCGGTCCAAATGTCTGCATGCTGATAGCAGGAAAGCGATGGCACAATAGGTTCCATCTCCCCGCTTCCTGGGAGTGACAGAGTCCTCTGTACATAGGGCCCGTGTGTTTAGGTATATCTGGGGGCATAAGGAAAGGGGAAGAGTTTGGGAAATCTCATATTTCAGAGCCTGCACAAACTCATTCACACAGAATGGAAATTAAGGAACATACAGATCTAGGTCATTCAAAAGCAGCCTGTCAGTCTATAACACTGAAGGATCTTGGTGTGTTTATTAGTCCCTGAATAGAGTAGCACCTCTGTCCATTTTGGTTCCATTTACATCCTGTGACCAACAGAGCTCCTACCATCTAGTAGACATCTAAATATTTGTGAGAGGGAAAGAAACAGGTGTATGAGCATATAGGTAGGTACCATCCTTTGGATTCCTTAGACAGGAATTATTTTTTAAAATAGCACTTGTGCTGAGGATCAATGTACCTGATGAAGCAGGTCAGATGATCCACTCTGTGGGCACAAGTCTATGAATCCTCTCCTCTGTCTATACTGCATTTATATGGGATCGTGTTAAAATATGGAAGAATCCATGTAGAGAGTATGCATGGAGTCCTAGTCTGTGATCCACCCACACAGGCATGACATATGAGAAGCAGCTCACTCTTCATGAACCACTCATTCCCTGAAAGAAGGAACCATATGTGGCTGAGTACCTGCCATACCAAACAAACAGACAAAAAAACGATGGGAAGAGGTTGTAGATGTGCTCTGGCCTATGTGAAGATGACTCACGGGCTGATCCCTTGCCCAGGTACACACTGCACTCACAAAGCACACTCACCGAAGCAGCAAGTGCTAGAGAGGTAGAGATTGCACCCACGCTCCTGGCATGTGGGTTCAACAAGAGGGCGGACTGTTCTTGCCCAGTGCATTCACCCAGAGTTGAACTACAAAAAGAGTGTCTTATAGGTGTCAATGTGAGAAATAGAATGAAAGCCTTGTACTTGTGTGCAAGGTACAGAAGGTCAATGTAGAGTTTACTATGTGCCCCACTTGTCCTCAATACCTGTTGGGGTCATAGGTGGTAACAAAGTTCTACCTATAAAATCCAGGTGGGGAGAGGCCAAATTTGTCACATTCCTTCTTCTATGCATCATACCCACTGTATTTGTAGAAGGAAAGAAGGAAGGAAGGGGAAAGGCATAAAGGAAGCAGGCAAGCAGCAAACAGATGAGACATGGTACACAGCTCTCCTGTCCTTCTCCATACAGATCAGGCTCACCTTCTCTAAATCCTTGCCCGGGTGCATTGCATACAAACAGCATTTTCACCCAGGGACAAAGGATTAGAGAGGAGGAGCAGAACAGAAGGACCAGGCACTTGTACCGCGTTCCTGTGGTTCCATATGTAATACTTAACTTTCCTTGTCCTGTTCCAGCCAAGCATCACCACCTATACCCAAGACTGACACCCTTCTCTAAGATTTGTGTATGAGAAGTTTACATGAACATACTCTCTCAGAGAAAACCTGTAACTATGTACGCAAAGTGGTATCTTTCCCAGATCATACTTGAGGGTCTGCATTGGCCTGATGCATATTTGGAAGGTAGCAAGAAGGCTGAAATGTGATGTATGCATACACATGCTGAAAGAGGGTACAGTGGATGAGGACACTTCATTCCTTTCCAATGCTTTTGTTCGATTCAAACCTTGTGAAAAGGGGGTTATCACCAAAGGTAATAAATGGGTTGGCTGACTAGCAGCACCTAATATGTGTTGGCAGAGTCGCAGCACCTAATGAGTGCTCCTCATTCTATGATCTGGCCCATAACAAGCTGGGAATTGAGAAAGCTCTTGCTCAGAGGAGAAGCATGTCTATAGGACATAATGAACTTCATTCTCCCATTAGAGAATGTATAGAACAAGGTCCGGCACCTAAAAATAAACTCAAATGTTAGAAAGGAGGAGGAAAGGCGGCAGGTGTGGTATACAGGTGAGGGTCATTTTAAACGAAGACAAGGCTCAGCCTCTTTGAATCCTTGAACAGGTGTGTTGCACTAAAATAGCACTCACACCTAGGTTCCAAGGATTCGAGAGGGGGAGCAAGTAGGTTCAAGATCCTGCCCTTCCTATGTGTGTGTGTGTGCACACTCATGCATGTGGGTCTCCAGAACAAAAGAGTCTTCTTCCGTGTAGTCATTTATGACTATCCAGACAGAGAGTGTTCTCTCCTTCATAACTCCATAGCAGTGGTAATAACAAGTTCATACTGTGACCTGCACACTCTTAAAGCATTTAGATGGAATAGCTGATAAAGAATTCCATTCTTCTACCTCAGCTGTAACCTCCACAAGGGCAAGGCCAGATGTCACACTTGCCACGCTTACAATCCCCAAAAGAAGTGGTGGTCGATATGCTTTTGTGCAATGCACAAAAGGAGAAGGGAGAGGTGTTCTGTACTTTACAAACACAAAGTTCTGGCTCTCAGAATGTTGTCCAGGTTGCACTCTCACCCAAGGAGCAAGGATCAGAGAACTGAAGCAGGAAAAAGAGCTCACAGCAAATTGATGCATGGGTTCATCTTTGACACAAGGTACTTATTTATGGGGAGAAAGAAGACAAGGTTTTGGAGCTTCACATTAAACATGTCTAGCTATCTGAGTCCAATCCCTAGCCTCCACATACAAAAGCCAGGCATAGTGGTGCACCTGTAATCATAGCAGTGGGGAGGCAGAGAATGGTGGGTCCCTTGGCCTCACTAATGAGCCTCAGGTCCCAATGAGAGACTATTTCAAAACAAACAAACAAACAAACAAACAAACAGGGTAGATGTCTCCTAAGGGAAAGCACCTGAGGTTGACTCCACACAAAGACAGACAGGCAGACAGACACAGAGAAACAAGATGTCTAAATAAACACATATTTTGTTCTTTGATAACAAAACATATAAAGTCAGAGATACAAACTACTGAAAGAAATGTGGAGGGAAGGGAGACAGGGACATTAGCCCACAAAAAAGTAGCAGTATAGATTAACATCCTTACCATTAACACACATCAAAATCTTGTTAAAGTTGCTCCAAGTTACCTGAAGGATTTAGAAATAAGATAGCTTATAGAGGTTTCTGATTAGTAGGCTGCATCCCTATTAGTTTAAATATATACTCCTTTGGTGTATATATTTAGTGAGAGTGGCCCTCACAGGCACATATATTTAAGTGCTTGGTCCGTAGTAAGTGGAACTGTTTTGAGAAGGATTAGGAAGTGTGGCCTTGTTGGAGGAGGTGAGTCACTGGGGGTGGACGTTAAGCTTTTGAAAACCCCAAGCCAGGCTTAGGCTTATTCATTCTCTCTCTCCCTGTCTCTCTCCCTCTCTCTCCTTCTCCTCCTCCCCATCCCCCGCCCTAGCCCTCCCAGCAACTTGCAGATAAGATGTAAGTTCTCAGCTCCTGCCTGCTTACTGCCATGCTCCCTTGCCGTGATAGTCATGGACTCACCCTCTGAAATTTTAATAAGCCCCCTATTAAATGCTTTCCTTTATAAAATGCCTGGGTTATGGTGTCTCTTCACAGCAATTAAACAGTAACTAAGACAACTCTATAAAGTTCACATGACAAAAATCAACTAACAATCATATTTATCAGAAATTCCCATTGCTAAGCCATGCATAGCTATAAATACACACAGGAAGGCAAGACAGGTAATCTTGCTTTCCATCTTTTCTGAATCCCAGCCCCATGTGATGCATGTAGAAAGCACTAGTATCACAGAGAAGGAACAGACGACAAGAAGGGTAGATCCCAAAGGCTGCATGGAGGAATTAAGAAAAAGAATTCACTTTTTACAGCCCCTGAACACATGAAAGGAGGCTTTATGAGAATAAGGAATTTCATTCATAGTTACAAACTTTACCACACAGTACATTCATAAATCCTCATGTTTTGCCTACTTTTGTATATGCAAACACAAAAGATACTCAAAAACCTTTGTAGAAGTAACTAGGAGAAGTGATAAATACATGCTTTCTTCTCTGTGCAGCAGATGCTTGCTCTCAGTGAGACCTTGTCCAGGTACTGTACACTGAGTATCAAGGTGTTAAGGATCAAAGAGGTAGTACCCAGACATACATACAATTCAGTCATGAGAAAGAAGAAAAAGAAGTCTTTGGACCCTTCTCTTATAGTTCATATCTAATATCAGAAAGTCCAAATGGCTCTACCTTTGAAGTATATTCATATCTGATGACTTTTCACAACCTTCAGCATTATCACCTTGCCCCAAGTCTTCATAAGACCTCACAGTTACATTATTTCAAGGGCTTCCTAGTCAGCCTCTGGATCTTTTTTTTCTTCCCTCATACTCTTTACTTACCACATAACAATAAGAATGAGGGTTGTGAAACAAAGCCATAGCCAACCCTTAATAACTCCAACTTTGAATTGTAAATAAGAACTTGAGCTGAATAATATATTTTATCTATTTTTAATAATATGAAGAAAAAGCAACTATAAACATTTTGTTGCTACTGTTGCTCTGACCAGAAAGAAGCCTAATAACAACTACCAATCCAGATGCAATAAGCACCCTGACGCCCATATAATATATGAACTCTAATATGTTATCTGACTTAAAGAAACAAATGCTTATTGAAGACATATCAAATGCCAGACGACATGACGGCAATGAGTAGGAATCATTTTTACATCTCTAAAGGCAGATAAGTTATCAAATAACTACTAGGGACAAAGTGCTAAAGATCAATTAAGTTGGACTTTCAGAGACAGTGTCTATATATGGCCTGACATATACTCACTATATAGCCTATAGTGGCCTCAAATTTGCAATGACATTCCTGCCTCAATACCCTACAGTGCAGGATTACAGATACGTACGTAACACCATATTTGAAGAAGCTCACAGTGGCAGAAGATGGAATATTTGGGCTTCACTGGGGGGAAAAAACTGCAATGAGTAAAAAACTAAATAAATTTAAATCCATGTATTCATCAAAATAATTCTTGAGAAGACTGTCTTTGCAATAAACTAGTGAACAAACTCATTATTTTTAGTTCTGATAAGAGAATCAAGCATTTACCCTGTCTTTCTTGGAAAAAAATATATATTAGCAGGTAATCAAATAGTAAATGATGAGAAGTTTTATTTTACAGAAGTAACCCAGATATTGAAAGGACAGTGAAAAATGGAACATGAATGCCATCATTTTTCAACTGCTAATGAAATAATAGCTCTAGGATTTAACGATCAATGGCAAATTAACAAACACAGAGACCCAGTATCTCTTAATGGAGGCAGTTCTTCCCTCCTCCCAAATTAAGCCCAAGTCTAGCCAGGTTTCTAGACAGAACTCTCAATTAATAGAAAATGCAAAGAAAAGGAGCATGGAAACTACATCAGAGGAATGTGCTCATAAAAATCCCAAACTATAGAAAACCATGCAGATTTATGGCCTACTTTCTTCCAACAAATAATTATAAGGAAAGAAAAATAAAGATGTGGGCTTATAATTCAAAGGCACTTAAAATACCTGTCAATCAAATCAATGCAAGGACCTTATTTAGATCCTAGTTTATAAAATCTCTGAAAGAAATGGAAATGTGACCAACAGATATGTGATGTATTGTGGTAATTATTTTTAAACATGATAATGGCACAAATGGCTTTTTAAAAGAACAGTCCTTACCTTGTACAGATTCACAGTAACCATCAGTTCTTTCTTCCATCTATGACTTAGCACTCTCCACACACTTCTGCTGCTGCTTTGATGGCTTTATTGTTCTTAGAACACAGTTGGCCTTTCCTAAAGACACTATTTGAAACCAAAACTCCATCACTTTCCCTACTATTAGGGCTCCATGTACTCTGTACCTCCCCCCCCTTTTTTTTTCTCTTTCATTCTCTAGGGTACTTATCACCAAATGACATACCATGTGTTCTAATCATTTGTTCACTGCCTTCCTCTCCCTACTAGGGCAAAGATAGTCTTGACTAGTGGAATATGCATAGTGCATACAGAATTACCCAAAAATAAAGTAGATAATTCAGCAAGCATTTGCTTAGTAGCCTGCCACACAAATCAGCTGTGAACCCTAGGTCTGAGGTGAAATGAGAAAATGCTCAAACTTTCAAGAGAAAAAGTTTCAGTCTCAAGCAAGCAAACAAACAAAAACCCAAGCAAATGTCTAAAAGTCATCATACACTCCCATGTGCAAATAAGTGTCATGTGGAAAGGCATGGCATAATGAGGTTTCCACTCCCTGAAATGTAATGTATATATGAAAGAACGTATCAAAAGAAGCAGGTGCAAATTCACTCACAGCTGAAGTTTGTTAAGAATTAGCTAGAGGCCTTTCTTTCCAACTATCTTGCATATGAGAGTCATGAGAAAGTTCTCTCTACTTTGAGCAGGTCAATAACTGAACCGTTCTTTCTAGGAAATAACTGTCACTGAAGGAAAGGGTCCATACTCTGTACAAAATTAAAATATAAAACAAAAAGGTAAGAAGGCTGGAAATGTAGCTCAATTTATAGAGTATTTGCCTAGAATGCACTAAGCCCAGAGTTCGATCCCCAGCACCACAGAAAGCAGGTGTGGTGGTACATGTCTACAATCTAACATTTAGGAGGTTGGAGGCATGAAGATCAGAAGTGCAAGGTCAAGCTAGGCATAGCCACTCATGCCTTTAATCCCAGCAGTCAAGAGGCTGAGGCAGATGGAACTCTGTGAGTTCGAGTCCAGCCTGGTCTACACAGTGAGTTCCAGAACAACCAGGGCTACACAGAGAAACCCTGTCTCAGATAAAAAAAGAGAGAGAGAGAGAGAGAGAGAGAGAAGTAGAGAAGTACAAGGTCATTATCCTTAGCTCTGCAGGAAGTTCAAAGGCAGCATGGGACACATGAGGCCCTGGCTCAAAAAAGAAAAAAACAAGAATGGTCTTCCTCTCTGGCAAGATGTGTACATGCCAGAGGTGGGAGAAAAGACAGAGGGCTGTTTTCTTAGGTGTGTGTCTTACATTTGTGAAGTTATATCTATGCGTATATGTACCATGCACAAGAGAGCAAGAAAAGCTAAAGCTCACCATCCTGCAAACCCTGCATGTGGGAGGGGTTTTTGGAAAACTCACCCTCCACCATGCAAGGGATGTGAGAGAGGGAGCAGGGAAGGGTTCACTCTCTTGGCACAATAGGCAGATATTTTCTATGGAACAAGCAATGGAAAGCAACCCAGGGCTTGCACAGAAACAACAAACCAGCTACATGAAAACATCGTGGAGAAGGCAGGAGGGTCACACACATGCTGACCAAGACAGGCACATACAGAGGCAAGAGAGTCACCCAAAAGAGATGGCAAGTGGCAATGGTGTTTGTGGATCTATCCCACACACAGAGCCTATGAGAGAGGAGCTACATATATACATGTATATGCACTCATGCCTGTGCACAGGAGAGAGAAGATAAGGCTTGCCCTCCTGCAAGCCTTGGGTGTGGGAGGGTAATTAGGATGTCAACGGTCCTACACTCAAGGCATGAAAGAGAAAAAGCAAATCTGTAGGCTTTCTCTCCTGCGTACACATCAGCATGCATGCACATGTGTGTATGTGTGCCTGTGTTATTATGTTGGTCCTAAAAGGTGCGATTACTGTCATAGACACAGTGCAATGAGAAGGTGCATTTGTGTGTACACTCACATATAGGGATGTTCACTTTAGGGAACATTAGAGATGTTCACTTTCTATGACCTATTTGTTTTTTTATATTCTTTTCTTTCTCTCTTTCTCTCTCTTTCTCTTTCTTTCTTCCTTCCTTCCTTTCCTTTCCTTTCCTTTCTTTTTTCCTAATGCCAGTCTAGTATTCATTCTTAGAAGAGTACTTTTCCTATGTAACTAATTTCTTCTCACAAATGTCTATGAAGTAATGATCATGTTCCCTGTTCTACAGATGAAACGATACCAGGCCATACATAAAGAACAGATAGAAAAATGGTTAGGATCTGATATGAGTGTGGTAGTACACCTTCATAATCTTAGGACTCGGAGGCTGAGGCAAGTGGGAGGACTGTCTGCTCCACATTGTGTGATCCTGCCTCAGTACAAAGTGAAAATCAACAAACAAAAAAGAAAGCTGAGAATCTGTAATGTGAGACATTAGGATGAGAAGCCGAAAAGTGTGTTCTACCTCCAGATTGCATTTGTGTCCTCACACAAAAGCTAGAGCACAAGAGGTCTTGTGCTTTTGAACCCAGGGAAGGGGTAATGAAGGTAGAAGTAATGCAAGCAGTGAGAAGTGGCTGTGTGAAATATTGCCCACTTCTGAAGTATGTCAGATTGGACATACATTTCAAAAGTACAGCCAGCTACTTTTATAATGCCTTGAACTTAAAGACTAAACAAACAAACATTGTCTTCCTCTGTGGCCTGCCAAGGTTGCACCCTCCAGAGAGAGGTGATCAAAGAGCCGGCCACTGAGTCCATATTGGAGAGAGCTCCTGCTCCCTTTACTAAGAAAGGCACATTGAAACTGAGCTGCCTATGGGCTACATCTGAGCAGGGAGTCTAGGTCCTCTCCACGCATGGTCCTTGTTGGAGCATCAGTCTCCCAGGCAGGACTGCCTTGACCCAGATTTGTTGGCTCTGTTGGTCTCCTTGTGGAGCTCCTGTCCCCTTCCAGGTCAGGGAATAGGGAGAGAAGAGGGAGGGAGGGTGACTGGGAGGAGATGAGGGAGAGGGCTACAGCCAGGATACAAAATGAATAAACTAATAAAAATAAAGAAAAAGAAAAAAGAGTAAAAAATAAAACTCAAAGATAAGTACAGAGACTCTCGCTTACTCAAATCTTCTATAGTCTTGACTTCAGCATGTGGGAAGTGCAATCTGAGTTATACAACAGTGGAAGAAGAGCTGGCCTTTTTGAAAAATGAGGGAAGAAAACCAGGACTAAAGCTTTTGATGCATTAAAGTTTTAGATGCTTACTAGACATGTCCAATATACAATTGAACAAAAACATATGGAATTCAGCAACATAAATATCAAAGCCATCTACGCAGGAGGTATTATGGCTGCAAGACCAGACTAATTCCAGGTTGATGAGAAGTGGAAAGAAGTCCAAAGTTTAAGCCAGATATGGTAGTTAATCTTCATTACCTCATCAACTTGATTGGCTTCAGAATCACCTAGGAGACATACCTCTACACTGAATAAAAAGGAAAGAGCAAGCTGAACACTATCTTGCATCTCCCTGTTTCCTGAATGGAGATGCAATGTGATCAGCTGCCTGATGCTCCTGCCACCATGTCTTTCCTGCCGAGATGGACCATATCCCCTCCAACCATGAGTCAAAGTAAACATTTCTTCTTTACATTGCTTCTGTCAGGTGCCTTGTTACAAGAAAAGGAACTCATATGTCCCTATCTCTAAGGCTTACAGTTCAAGATAAAGGGGAGGAGCCACTAAAATAGATTTGAAAGGTTTGGTTAGTAATAGAATAATCAAGACGGTAGAGTGCTATAACACTGCTTTATAAAGTAGTTATGGTAGTTGGCAGAGCTGTTTGTGCAATTTATGGGGGGGGGGTACCCTTGATGGAGGAAGTAGATCACTGGGAGGGAGGACTTTGAGGTTTTAAAAGAATCATACCATTCCCAGTTAGCTCTCTAGGTTTGTGCTTGATGTTCAAAATGTAAGTTCTCAGCTTGCTGTTTCAGTAGCCACACCTGCTGCCTCTGCTCTGCCATCACAGGCTCTGACACTCTGGAAACATTAATCCCAAATACACTCTTTCTACTGTAAGCTGTCTTGGTCATAGTGTTCTATAACAGCAACAGAGAAGTAGTTTATACTGCAGATGAGGAATTTCAAAGCAGAGGAAACGATCAGCTATGTGATGGTATATCAACTAAGATGCCAAAATGGTCTGACAAACTGAGAGGTGGGAAAGGCACTGGACTTTAATAAGGGTCATTTTAGTAATAGCTGAAGATTAAAACTTTTCATAGGAGATGTTTAATAAAGAATGGGTAACACTAGCAGGGCAGTGGTGGTGCAGGCCTTTAATCCCAGCACTTGGCAGGCAGAGCAGGCAGATCTGAGTTCAAGGTCATCCTGGTCTAAAAAGAGAGTTCCAAGACAGCCAAGGTTACACAGAGTAACCCTGTCTCAAAAAAAAAAAAAAAAGAATGGGTAGTACTGGAGATGGTAGTTGAACATATACATATACATGTAGTTGCCTAGTATACCTGAAGCTCTGGGCTACATTGGGGAAATGAGGCTGAAAGAAAGGCAGGTAGAAAGGGAGAAGGGAAGAAAATGAAGAGTAGGGAGAGATAAAGGAAAGTGGGAAGTAAAAAATAGAAATAGATGCTAGGCCTGATGGTACAAACCTTTAATCCCAGCACTCTAGAGTAAAACGCAGGCTGATCTCTATGAGTCTGAGGCCAGCCTGGTCTACATAGAGTGTTCCAGGACTGCCAGGCTACACAGTAAGTCCCAAACAAAAGCTAAAACAAAAAGAAAAGTAGAAATTGAGGCAGTGAAGGATTTCTATTAGGAGAATAAAGGAAAGTGTAGAAACTAGAGTTTTGGAGCCTGCCTTGTGAGAGAGAAGTAAGTGTTTTGTTTTGTTTTGTTTTGTTTTGTTTTGTTTTTTTCAACTTTCATTTTTAAGCAGTTCTTTCAGAATTTCAGTTTATTTTGAGCA
The DNA here is from genome assembly GCF_907164565.1 of Psammomys obesus. NCBI lineage: Eukaryota > Metazoa > Chordata > Mammalia > Rodentia > Muridae > Psammomys > Psammomys obesus. Next base: position 793,813 of record NW_026596396.1, on the reverse strand, counting down.
TATACACCACAATTCCTCCCATTACTACCTTCTAAACCCTACTACTACTTCTCACCCAACTTTTCTTTTTCTTCTTTCCACAAGGAAGTGTTTTTGTTACTTTGTTTTGTTTGTTTTTGTTTTGTTTTTTAAATTTCACTTCTGTCCAGATGGTCAATTTGTCAGTACATTTAAATACAAATATACATAGAGGAGCAGATGAAGTAAGATGAGGGAGTTGGTTATTGAAACAACACATTGAGTAGGGATGGCAGCTGGAATCTACCACACAAGTGGAGGATCTGACTGTGGCTACATATGTCGACAGTGGAAGGCCTGTCCTTCATGACTGCTAACAGTGGTATCAGGAAGCAGAGCTCACATTCAGACACATCTTATAGTAACTGGAAGACACTGTGAGAGCAATGGAAGACCTCTACTGCTTCATTTTCTTCAGGGAAAGAAGAGGCAAGGTCAGCAGCTATGAGAGACGATGAAGGAAAGAAAATGTCACTGGAGGTTTGAGGTGAAAAAAATTGTGAAATAGCTACCCAGGAAAGCATTTCTTAAACATTTCCATATATTGAGACAAGGCAGGTATGATACATTTGCTTTTAGCTAAAACTGGGACTTTGGTATGTATTAATCTCACTCCATGTTTCAATTTTTACAACCCCACAAAGTTAGGATCTAGTAGAACTAGTTACCCTGTTTATATATTGTGAAAACTGAGACACAAGAAAAGCTGCTAATCCAAGATTTAAAAAAAAAGCTAGTAATAAAACAAGCCAGAATACTCCCTCATCTCACTGTCAAGACTCATAAGCCTATCTACCATACCCCAAAGCTTTGTATACTCACAGGCAGATGAGAATCAAAGGTGATGTGAATCTACTTTCTTTAACTCTGGGCTTACACATGATTGAGGGAGAAAAGGGAAAAAAAATCAATAGGAACGCTGGGAGGGCATGCCAAAGATATGCAGGACCACAAATTCAATACCCAGTTACCATCACCAAAACCAACCACCAAACAAACAAACAAATAATGAAAACCAATACAATAGAAGAATGCTCAGGGACTGTCATAAAGGTGTGTATGTGTCTTAGTCAGTGTTGTATTGTTGTGAAAAGACATCATGACTGAGGCAACTTAAAAAAGAAAGCATTTAATTCAGGGCTTGCTTATAGTTTCAGAGACTTAGTCCATTATCATCATGACAGAGAACATTGCAGCATGCAAAAAAGGCATGGTGATGGAGAAGTAGCTGAGAGTTCTATATCTGATCTGCAAGTTGTAGGCTGTCAAAGTCAGGCTGGGCCTAGTGAGAGCTTTACAAAATTCAAAGCCCACATCCACTGACACAACTCCTTCAACAAGGTCAAACCTACTCCAACAAGGTCAAACCTACTTCAACATGGCCACGTCCCCTAATCCTCTGCAAACAGTTCTACTGCCTGGTAACTAAGCATTCAAATATATGAGCCTATGGGGTTATTCTCATTCAAACCTCCAGAATGCAAGTGCACGTGTGCATGTGTATATGGAGGTGGGGGAGAGAAACAGAGAAAATACGTATATGTTTGTTTCAGAACTACTTTTTTGTTTTAAGTTCATCATCCTACAAAGCATGTGTGCAGGCATGGCACTCAGAAAGCACACTAGGCTAAAAGGACAAGACCCCAGCTTAGACAGCTTATATATTTATAGAGCTCATGTATGGAAGATAATTGAAACAGCTTACACATCAACACATGAGGCATGTAAGACAAACAAGAGGGATGGCTCCAACATGGCGGCACCGAGAGGACATTGTGTCTGATGAACAGGAAGGCAGTGACTGCACAGTGACCAACAGACCAAACTGTGGGCCCTAAAACACATGTGATTGTGTTTCCCAGGTGAGAGGAAACCCCACGATGTGGGAAGCAATCTGGTCCATTCTCAGGTCACCCAACTAAACTCCTGAAGAGATCCCCAGTCCTGGCAGGCAATTGGTCACCAGCCCAGAACCACAAGCCTGTGTGCTCTGATCACCATCCCAGAATGAACTGTGGGCCCCACAATACCAGAGACTGGGTTTTCCAGTCAAGAGGAAACCCCACAGTGAAGGAAGCAATCAGGACCGACCAACCTCAGGTTACCCAGACAATTCCTGGAAAAGGTCCTGGGCTCCAGCAGGCACTCAGCTGCCAGCCCAGAACCACATGCCTGTGTGCTCTGATGACCATCCAAGACAGAACTGTGGGCCTCAAAACACCAGAGACTGGGTTTCCCTATTGGGAAGAAACACCACAGTGAAGGAAACATCAGGTTCAACCTCAGGGCACCCAGCCGAACACCCCCACCCCCAGATAAGCAGGAATCATTGCATATACGAATAGGCTTCATCCAAGATAAGCAGGGGTGGTTCAATATATGAAAATCCATCAATGTAACACACCATATAAACAAAGTAAAAAAAAAAAAAAACAAAAAACAACAACATATGATCATCTCCTTAGATTTATTAAATGCTTTTTTCAGCGATTTACTAAAATCGAACACTCGTTCATGTTTAAAGTCCTGGAGAGATTAGGGAAGCAAGGCACATACCTAAACATAGTAAAGGCAATATGCAGCAAGCCTATAGCCAACATCAAACTGAACGGAGAGAAACTTAAGTCAATCCCACTGGAATCAGGAACAAGGCAAGGCTGTCCACTCTTTCCATATCTCTTCAACATAGTACTTAAAGTCCTAGCTAGAGCAATAAGACAACTAAAGGAGATCAAGGGGATACAAATTAGAAAGGAAGAAGTCAAATTATCACTATTTGCAGATGATATAATAGTATACATGAGTGACCTGAAAAATTCTACCAGGGAACACCTACAGCTGATAAACACCTTCAGCAAAGTGGCTGGATACAAAATTAACTCAAAATATCAGTAGCCTTCCTGTATACAAAAGAAAAGAGGGCCAAGAAAGAAAATAGAAAAACTATACCCTTCACAATAGCCACTAATAACAGTGTATCTTGGTGTGACTCTAACCAAGCAAGTAAAAGGCCTGTTTGAAAAAAAAAAAAAAAAAAAAACTTCAAGTCTCTGAAGAAAGAAATTGAAGAAGTCCAAGACAATGAAAGATCTCAACATGAAATCAGAAAAAGACGAAAAAGTGGGAAAGAGCCTGGAACTCATTGACACGGGAGACAACTTCCTGAACAGAATACCAACAGCACAGGCTCTAAGACCAACAATCAATGAATGGGACCTCATGAAACTGAAAAACTTCTGTAAAGCAAAGGACACTGTCATCAGAAAACAACAGCCTACAAATTGGGTAAGGATCTTCACCAATCCTATATCTGACAAAAAGCCAATATCCAGAATATATAAGAACTTATGAAGTTAAACAACAAAAAACCAAGTAATTCAATTAAAAAATTGCGTTCAAAGTTAAACAGAGAATTCTCACTAGAGGAATATTAAATGGCAGAGAAACACTTAAAGAAATGTTCAACATCCTTAATCATTAGGGAAATGCAAATCAAAACAACCCTGAGATTTCACCCTGATGGATTTCACCCATCAGAATGGCTAATCAAAACTCAAGTGACAATACATGCCAGAGAGGATGTGAAGAAATGGGAACCCTCCTCCATTGCTGGTGGGAATGTAAACTTATACAACCACTTTGGAAATCAATCTGGCGCTGAGACAATTAGGAATAGTGTTACCTCAAGATCCAGCTATATCACTCCTAGGCATATATCCTAAATATACCTAAATATATAACAAGGACATTTGCTCAACCATGTTCATAGCAGCTTTATTTGTAATACTCAGTATCTGGAAACAACCCAGATGTCCGCCAACTGAGGAATGGATACAGAAATTGTGGTACATGTACACAATGGAATACTACTCAGATATTAAAAAGAAGAAAATCGTAAAATTTGCAGGCAGATGGTGGGAACTAGGAAAGATCATCCTGAGTGAGTTAACCCAAGAGCAGAAAGACACACATGGTATATATGCACTAGACATATAATATAGGATAAACAGACTGAAGTCTATATTCCTAAAGAAGCTAAACAACAAGGAAACCCCTAGGGAAGATGCTCAATCCTCATTCAAAAGGACAAATGTGATAGACACTGGAAGCAGGAGAAGACAGGGAACAGGACAGGAGCCTACCACAGAGGGCCTCTGAAAGACTCTACTGATCGAACTATCAAAGCAGAGGCTTAGACTCATAGCCAAACTTTGGGCAGAGGGCATGGAATTTTATGAAAGAAGGGAGAGATAGAAAGACCTGGAGTGTGAGGGGACAGGAGTTCCAAAAGGAGACCAACAGAGTCAAAAAAAAAACTGGGCCTTGGAGGCCATGCAGAAACTGATATCCCAACCAAGGACATGCATGGAGAGGACCTAAAACCCCTACACAGATGTAGCCCATAGACTTATTCTCCATGTGGGTTCCCTAGTATGTGGTCCAGGGGTTGTCTCTGGCATGAACTCAGTGGCATGCTCCCTGATCACCTCCCTTTGGGAGAGGGGGTGCAACCTTGCCAGACCACAGAGGAAAACAATGCAGCCAGTCATGATGAGACCAGATAGGCTATGGTCAAAAAGAAAGGGGAGGAGGACTTCACTTATCAGTGGGCTAAAGGAGGGGCATGGAAGAGTGAGGGAGGGTGAGACTGGGAGGAGATGAGGAAGGGGGCCTCAGCTGGAATACAAACTGAATAAATTGTAGTAAGTGATAATTAAAAAAAAAAAACAGAAACACTAAATTTGTTGGAAGGAAAAGTGGGGAAGTGGCTCAAAGTCATTGGCACAGGAGACAATTTCCTGAACAGAACACCAACAGCTGAGGCTCTAAAATCTACAACCAACAAATGGGACCTCTTGAAACTGAAAACTTCTGTAAAGCAAAGGACACTGTCAGCAGAACACAACAGCCTACAGACTGGGAAAAGATCTTCACCAACCCTACATCCGGAGGACTAATATTCAAAATATATAAAGAACTCAAGAAATTTGACACCAACAAACCAAATAATTGAATTTTAAAAATAAGGTACAGAGCTAAGCAACACAGGCATATAGAATGGCAGAGAAACACTTAAAAAAATGCTCAACATCCTTAGTCATCAGGGAAATGCAAATCAAAATGACCCTGAGATTTCACCTTACACACATCAGAATAGCTAAGATCAAAAACTCAAGTTACAACACATGCAGAAGAGGATGTGGTGAATGGGAACCCTCCTCCATTGCTGGTGGGAGTGCAAACTTGTACAACCCCTTTAGAAATCATCTGGTGCTTCCTCAGAAATTTGGGAATAGCACTCCCTCAATATCTAGCTCTATCACTCCTGGGCATATACCCAAAAGATGTCCCACCATTCAATAAGGACATTTGCTCAGTTATGTTCATAGCAGCTTTATTTTTAACAGCCAGAATCTGGAAAAAAAACTAGATGTCCCTCAGTTGAGGAATGGATACAGAAATGTACACAATGGAATACTACTCAGCTATTAAAAACAAAGAAATTATAAAATTTGCAGGCAAATGGATGGAACCAGAAGACATCATCCTGAGTGAGGAAACCCAGAAACAGAAAGACAGCCATGGTATACATTCACTAATAAGCAGATATTAACCGTATAATATAGTACATCCATCTACAGACCTAAAGAAGCTAGGCAGGATGATTAAATCTCATTCAAAATGGCAAACAGGATAGACACCAAAAGCGGTGGAAGAGAAAAAACAGGATGGGAGTCTACTATAGAGGGTCCTCTGAAAGGATTTACCCAACAGGGGATTGAAGCAGATGCTGAGACTCAGGTCCAAACTTTGGGCAGAGAGCAGGGAGTCTTATGTAGGAAGAGAGGGCTGTCATTAGAGGGACATTGAGGGGACAAAAGCCCCACAAGGATAACAACAAAACTAAAAGATCTGAACCAAGGGCGTCCTGCAGAGTCTGATGCACCAACGTAGGACCATGCATGGAGAAGACCTAGACCCCATGCTCAGATGTGGCCAATTGGCAGCTCAGTCTCCATGTGGATCTCTGAGGAAGGGGAGCAGGGTCTGCCTCTGTTATGAACTCCGTTGACTGCTCTCTGATCACTCGCCCCTGATGATGCAGCCTTGCCAAGCCACAGAGGAAGAGGATCCAGGTAGTCCTGATAAGACTAACAAGCTATGGGCAGGTGACAATAGTGAACTCTCCTGATCAGTGGACTAAGGGAAGGGGATGAGGAGAAGGAGAGAGGGTGGGAGTGGGAGAGTTTAGGGAGCGGGCATCAATTAGGACTTATAATGAAAACACTGTGAAGAAAAAAATTAAAATTAAGATAAAAAAAAGACAAACAAGTGGGATCTCTTCTTGTCTCCCTCACTGGAGATGTACATGGAAATCACAACGAGGAGGCATGGAATGATAAGTGGCCTCATTCTCTTATACCTATGTGTGTATTATCTGTGTGTATATCTATGCATCATAATAAAGTCTACAAGACAGGGAACTAAAAACTCCTAGTTTTGCTTGCCTCTAGGTAACAGAAAAGAAACATGGGCTCTGTTTTGGTGCTGTTCTGGTGTGTTTTCTGTTTTTGGTGTGTGTGTGTGTGTGTGTGTGTGTGTGTGTGTGTGTGTGTGTGTGTTAGGTGACACCAGAATGTTCATAGAATGTTTACTTTCCTATAAGCTCTGTTTTATTTCACCCCTCAAGATATATGAGAGAATGAGTGGGTCAAATGACTTAGACTGTATGTATCTTTGGTCCTACATACACACATACACACGTACACCTACATGTACATGCTGGCAAACACCCACACACAAAGGCTCAAGCCCAGAAAATCCTGTGCTATGTCAGAAATATGAGAATAAGAAAAGTAACAAAAATGTTTACTGCTGCTGGCATGCCCTAACCTGACCACTACAGAGGCTGAGGCAGGAGGACTGCCTTGAGTGCTAAACAGACAGTGCCAAGACAACCAGAGCTGTTTGGATGGATGGATAGATAGATAGATAGATAGATAGATAGATAGATAGATAGATAGAGATAGATAGATAGATAGATAGATAGATAGATAGATAGATAGATAGATAGTTGGGTAGGTGGGTGGGTGGACAGATGGAGGGACGGACAGCTGGATGGATGGATGGACGGAGGGACAGATGGACGGACAGATGGACGGACAAACAGAGGGACGGTGGACAGACGGATGGACGGATGGAGGGACAAACAGAGGGAGGGACGGACGGACGGACAGAAGGAGGGATGCACGGACGGAGGAACAGACGCATGGAGGGACAGACAAATGGATGGAGGGAGGGCATGGACAGAGGGAGGGACAGACACACTGACGGAGGGACGGACGCATGGACGGAGGGAGGGATGGAGGGAATGGATGGACAGAGGGACAGATGGAGGGAGGAACTGAGGGATGGATAGATGGACAGAGGGAGGAATGGAGGGAGGGACAGACGAATGGAGGGAGAGACGGATAGACAGATGGACGGACAGAGGGAAGGATGGACGAAGGGAAAGAGTGAGGGACAGACAGATGGATGGAGGGACTGACAGACTGAGGGAAGGATGGACGGAGGGGAGGACAGATGGACTGGCAGACTGATGGAGGAACGGATGGATGGAGAGAGAAACTGAGGGATGGATGGATGGAAAGATGGATGGACAGACGGAGAAAGGGACTGACAGAGGGATGGATAGACAGATGGAGAGACAGATGGACAGACGAAGGGACGGACTGATAGAGGGAAGGACGGACGAAGGGAAGGATGGAAGGAGGAGGGATGGACAGATAGAGGGAGGGACAGTGGAGGGAAGGATGGATGAGGGAGGGGTGGAGAGGGGTGGATGGACGGAGGGAGAGACAGACAGAAGGATGAACGGAGGGGAGGATGGACAGACAGAGAACAGATGGAAGGACGGAGGGAGGGAGGAATGAAGGAATGGATGGATGGAGCGAGAGGTGGACGGACAGAGAAAGGGACAGACGGACGGACAAAGGGAGAGACTGATGGAGGAAAGGACAGATGGAAGGAAGAATGGAAGGAGGGAAGGGTAGAAGGAGGGATGGAGGGAGGGACGGACAGAGGGAAGGATGGACCGAGGGGAGGACAGATAGACTGACGGAGGAATGGACAGAAGGATGGATGGAGGGAGGAATAGAGGGATGGAGGGAGGAACGGAGAGAGGGAGAGACAGACATATGGAGGGAGGGAGGGTCGGATGGACAGACTGACGGAGGGAGAAATGGCTGGAGGGAAGGACGGTTGGAGGGAGGGATGAAGGGAGGGATGGAGAGAGGGACAGACAGAAGGAAGGATGGACAGATGGAGTGAGGGACAGATGGATGGAGAGATGGGCTGATGGAGGGAGGGACAGAGGGAGGGACGGAAGGACAGATGGAAGGAGGGATGGACAGACAAACAGAGGGAAGGACAGAGGTACAAACGGATGGATGGACGGAGAGACAGACGAACTGACAGAAAAAGGGATGGACAGAGGGAGGGACAGAAGAACAGACAGAAGGAGGGATGGACAGACGGACAGAGGGAAGGACAGAGGGACAAACGGATGGATGGACGGAGAGACAGACTGACTTACAGAAAAGGGGATGGACAGATGGAGGGACAGATGGAGGGAAGGACAGAGAGAAGGATGGACAGCAGGAAAGATGGACAGATGGAGAGAGGGATGGATGGACGGAGGGAGGGATGGAGGGAAGAATTAGTGGATGAGTGGGTGAGTGGGTGGGGGGATGATTGGATGAGACGGATGGATGGATGGATGGATGGATGGATGGATGGATGGATGGATGGATGGATGGATGGATGGAACTGATGGATACAGACAGATGGACAGACAGACAAATAGACAGCTGGACACACAGATCTTGCTCTCCTGCAAACTGCACAGGTGGGAAGAGGACTTGTAATGTTTACTTTTCTACAGTTAATGATGTATAGTAAGGATGGGAGGTTCTTTGCTCAAACAGAAAAGTACAGCAAGGCTCATTCACCCATAAACCCTAGGTTTGGAAAGAGGACGGCAAAACTAACATGGCAGAGAGATCCATGAGGCTCCAAGCAGGCTGGAAGCGGGAGTAGTATGGGTCTGAGGCAGAAGCTCTCTCCATCTGTGTCTTTTGAACACATCTGATCATGAGAAGACTCTGCTTATGTGCATGGGTAGCCATGTCATGGCAGGAGTGAGGAAGTGTCACGGAAGAGTTGATTGTTATATCGTGTAAGCATGTCTAAGCAAAAAAATCAAAGCGATAAATAGTGCTGAAGCTTCCGAACACTTCCATCATTTGTGTCACTCAAGCAATACAATATAGTCCAAGCTTTGGAATTCCTTGTTCTGCTACAGCTCATCTCTCCATACCTGCATTTTCTATCAATGAAATGGGCATAGCAATACCCCTGGACTCTTAGGGCCACTGTAAGGACTAGTCAGAACACCATGACCAGCATCAGTATCTGGAACACTTTAAATGCTAAATATGACCCATCAGCATTGGCAACAGGAACATCAAAATAGGCCTCTGGGGGATCTTTCACTAAAAGATACCCATAAATGCCTCGTACCCCAAAAAGTTCTCCTTCATTCTTATCTGGGATCACAAAAGCAGCTTGTAGTTCTGTCCATACTTTATGTTCAGCAAATGCAATTAAAGGAGAGAGAAAGAGAACTCAGCAGACAAGCACAGATGTGAAATTTTCAATTAAAAAAATGTTCACTTTTGTGAGGATGGAACTATACACCAGCAACACATGCCAGACAAGATATTAAAAGTGTGTCTTTGACACCTGTAGTAGGAACATGTATCGGCAGAATAAGTCAGAAAACTAGCTCTTAGAAGTTTTTGAGATAATGGTGCATCCAGAATCAAGATTACTCTAAAAGAAAGATATACATTTGGGACTTAACATATCATATTATAATCACTATCCTGAGGAGCCTAAAATGTCTCTTCAAGTGAGGGTCCTAGGAAAAGATAATCTCCAGCCTGATTTGAAGACTTTCATATACCATGTGGTCAGTATTAGCCCAGATAAATGGATATGCTGAACCAGAACTACTCACACGAAGCAGTAGGTAAAATAAAAATAACAACAATAATAAAACAATGATTTAGAGCTGCCTGCTATGAAGCAAATGGGTCTGAGTAAAGAACAACCAAGATGGGAAAGACCACATTATGTCAAGAGAAGAAGATAGAATACTGGAGGGTAAGGCAGGGCATACGGCAAATGCAAAGGCACTGAATAAACTAGTTTGGCAGCAGTGGAATGCTCTTCCAGAGATGAGAAGCTAAATAAGGTCAAGGTCCTATGTTCTATGTTAGGAATTATGAGCTGGAATATCATTATGATGAGCAACCACTTAGAAAAAGTTTTAGATTATTTGTCATTTCTCTTAATGGATGAGTCCATTTGAATCTGCAGAGAAATAAAACTAACTTTGATTCCACATATCTGTGGAGAGTACTGCTTGGATAAGACTAAAATCAATTGTACAATTTTTAAATGACTGATTTAAAATCAGTTATTCAGCTAGTCCAGATGGGCAATAGGATTCTGATGGTAGTATGCAAATGACTAGGTTGGCTGTGAGAGAGAGGTACAGGCAATGGGCAGTCACCTAGCAGTCACTAGGAATATTTGAAAATAGTCCTCAAAATCTACTGAAGAGAGAGTTCAGGAATGATTCAGGAAATTTCAGAAACTCGTTCCTGAACTGGCCACTCATTCTGCTTAGTTTTATGAAGATGAGTATTTCAATAGTTTTTGGAATAAGGCCTGAATAAAGATTGTAGTCAAACCAATATAACTGAAATGGGTGTATGGTATACTTTCAATGATCCACAGACCTTGAGTGGTCGGTCAGGCTTGAGCACGATTTCAGAATAAAATGCCAAAGATGGGACTAGAAAGACAGATCAACAGTTAAGAGCACTTTCTGCACAAACATGAAGACAAAAGTTTGGATCCCAACAGCCATATAAAATGATGCTCCCACACAGACCTGTGATCCCAGCAGCAAAAAAAAACAGAAACAAGGAATCCTGAGGCTTCCTGGCAGCCAGAGTAGGTGTATTATGCAACGTCCCCATTCAGTGAGAGATCCTGCCTTGAAAAAACAGGTAGAGAATAACAGGAGGGCAATCTCTTCTAGCCTTCTCACATGCATAGGTGTGTGCATTTACACACTTGCACACATACAACACACACATGAAATTGAGAGAGATAGATAGAATGTCATGGACTCTAGCATTAATGCAGACAACGACTCAAGCCAAGAATTAGATCATCATCCGGGGGTGAGGTGGTCTTAGCACCCTTCACTAAACTGGTCATGCTGCACTGTAATGAATAAACAGCAGAATAGTGTATGCTGCACATACACCAAAGCATTCAATGAATATTTTTTTTTTGCTGCCCTCAGTCCTAGACAGGCTACCTGTGCTATGCTGGTGATCCCCCAAAATAGTATATGAAACACCAATACTTTCTTCCTTTCCCAATCCCAGTAATTCTAAACCCAAGACATAACACATGATAAAAATGACAGCTGAGTGAATTTCATTTTTATTGCTCAAGGGAAATGTAAACAAACAACAAAAAATAAAATCCTGACAACTTGTAAGGAGCTTACTCATGAGCTCAAGTCCCCTCTAAAAATAGAAACAGTTACACCATTCATCTGGTCATAAACTTATTACATCTTGTCACTTGGCTGAGGGGCAAAATGACTAGATTCATTATCTCTTTGTTTAGGCTTTTCTTAGGAGCTGTCAGTCCTCTGAACTTTCCATTTCCTCCAAAAGCCTGATCTTAGTATGTCTCTATTATGAATTTCTCATATAGCTTTTACACACATTCTGCTTTACATTGAAGTTATTTGCATTGTGCCATATCTCTCCCCAAGGGAAAAGACTGACTATAATTGCTCCAGGCCTTGGATACAGGTTGGGTCTCCCTAACTTGTCGTGAAATAAATCTATTCATTTCCCATTTTGTTCTAAGTATTGCCATTTCCATAGCTCAGAAATGTCTTATCAGCAGCTATTCAAATCACTTCTTATCCATATTGCACAATATGGATGAAGTGGTTTAGGAACTCAAGAGGGTTTCGGGGTGCGTCATTTTGAATGACACAAACTCCATCCTTCAGTCTCAGTTCTAGCCACCCACCTAGGGTGTGGTGGCCACTAGCATGACAAATACATCCTACATCTTACTCTGTAATGCTAAAAGTTTATGAATAAGTCTTGATCTGAAATTACATGCAACAGATAAAATACACGGAGTTAAAGGTTTGATTTCATTCTCTCACTTACTTAGTGAGGAAAAAAAAAACATTAAATAATCTGGAGTGCTAGATTCTCCTTCTAACCCTGTCTGATTTGAGCTGTCCCTTAAGAGTAAGTGGCTTACAGTTCTACAGCTTAATTCCTTCATACCAAAGTTGACATTAAGGGCATGGCTCAGTGACCACACAGCACTTACCTAACATGTGTAAGGTTCCATCCCCAGCACACTAGTAAAAACACTAGTAAAAAGTTATCATGAACAAACATTTTCAGTAGGAGGAGAAAACCTGCTAAAACTGTTAAAAATTCCAATTTTGCCTAACTGTTGAGACTTAGTGTTATACATTTTAAGAGAACATGTACAGGCCTCTGTCATATACTGTTTGCCTCAGCAGACTCAAGGTGCCATCTTCTAGATAAATGTTAGGGAAATTACACACAGGAAATTTCAACAATATGGTTCCTTAAATAAGACCTAAAAAATATCAACACCAATTAACAATCCAAGGGTTTATCCTTATATGAAGCACTACAGGCAGCTAATGGTTACTGGGAGAAGGAGAATAAGTCTACTCCAGAGATGAGCCCCTAATAGGTTAGCTAATCTCAAGAGGTTAACCCTAAACACATATGAGCAGCACTAAATAATCTCAGGTTTATTTATGAACTTATACACATACACATATATAATTACAACTAAAGAATAAGAGACAATGAATTTGAGAAGGAATGGGAAGACATGGGAGGAATTGGAGGGAAAGAACAAGGTAAATACAATACTCATATAAAATTCTCTTTTTAATTTATTTTTTTAGTCTCTCACATATTACATCCAGACTGCAGTTTCTCCTCCCTCTTCTCTTCCCAGTCTCTCCCCTCTCCTTCTCTCTGTGCCCCTTCCCATTCACTTCTTCTCCATTTCCTTTAGAAAAGGGCAGGCCTCTCAAATAGATATAGATAGATAGATAGATAGATAGATAGATAGATAGATAGATAGATAGATAGATAGATAGATAAGTAAGTAAACAGAATTTAAAACAATCCAAAATTAAAATATGTTGCTTTCAGTGTTTCTACAACAGAAACAATCATGGATAAGACATTTCTAGGAATAGCTACTTTCCCAGAATGGTTTATAAATCTAAACAGGGCTGCACCAAATGATACACTATTATAAGTTGTGTCATAATAAGATTGTAATTTTACAAAAGGGGCTTGACAAAGCTCTAAAATTTGTGAGCTACAATGATTAAAAGCAAACAAACCTGCTATTGTCCTTAATTTCTTCTCTGACGCTGACGTAAGGTGGCTCCCTTAATTATTGAAATGCTCTCATTTTCATTTATATAACACTGCAAGGGTTTCTGGGTTTCCTGTGAACCTCTCTAATTGTCTTTACTTTCAGACTGTGTTGCCATCCCCTCAATGTCCTTAATATTCCTAGTCTGTGCTAAGAATACATCTTCCTAATCAACACAAAATTCTGTTATGAGACTCAGACATCATTATTCTCTAATGAATTCCGAATTCTAAATATCTGATTACTGCTCTCTCATTCATGCCACAGCATAATTCAAAGCATTTATCACCAAATAACAAGTTTGAGACCTAAAGCACATATGTCATTATACTGCCTCAAAGGCAGACTCTTTTTCTAAGTTCCCTGCAATCACTATTGTTAATTTTGTTTTAACTACCTAGGTGTTTTTTTTTTTTCTGCCCCCTCCCCTTTAGTCCCATAAATGCAATTTAATATTAAGTCTGAACTTGCTTGTGTCCAATATTTTCTACTTATACCTTTCCTTCTTGTAAATTTGTTTATTTTATGAGTATTAGTATTTTGCCGGTAATATATCTGTGCATCACGTGCATGTCTGATGCCTCTGGAAGCCAGAAGAGGGTGTGGGATCCTCTTGAGTTGGAGTTACACATGGTTGTGAACTGACACGTGGGTACTGGAAATCCAGCATCCAGAACCCAGGTCCTCTGGAAGAATAAGCCAGTTCTCTTAACTGCTGAGCTATCTCTCCAGCCCCCATCTCTTTACTTTCTATTCCATTCTCCGCTCACATGCCTAGGACCTGATTGTTAGACACCCTTTTCTCTCTTTGGAGAGTTATTCCTCTCCAAAGTCATTCCCTATTCTTAGCTAAATTTCTTCCCCACCTGGCTGTTCTCCACTGCCTTCTGCTCTAGTCAAGCCTACTTCCTTGGTCACCCCCACCATCAATCTCCAATCAGACTTTCATTTCTTGGCCACAATGGACTGTCACACCATCCTTCCAGGTGTCTAAATACTAAGTGGTAATTAAAAAGGCAGTCCAAGTCTCACTTATTCCTTGATATTTTTCCCTTCTTTTCCTAACCTCCCTTTGGACCATGGCAGTTACTACATTATATTTACAATAGCACCCCTCTATAGCTCCTTGAACAACAGCAGAATTCAAGGCATGGTTCTCTGGTGTCCTCCACAGTGCAACACAATCGGTGCTCAAGAAAAGCTCCTAGATCATATAATGATGAATGTTCAAACTCTATTGATGTTTTTAGACAAAGTGTTTCTATAATACATATCCTGGGCTGCCCTACAACTCACTATGTAGCCCCAACTGGCCTTGGAACTCCTAATCCTGCCTCAGCCTGGAAACTGCTAAGATTACGTACATAAGTCACTTAATTAAAAAAAAAAAAAAACACCTTGTACTTTTATTTCTCTCCTAAATGATCACATGCTGAATCCAGGGGAGAACCCATCCTGCTTCGACTTCTTTTGTTGCTATGGAATTTGACAAATGAACAACCCATATCACATAATGTTAAACATCTACAATTTTAGAGCTTCTGTAACAAAAGACCACAAAATGCAATTAGATACTCCCCTTAATTGTGGAAAGACTGCTTCTCCCCAACTCCACTCTGGTTTTAAAGAAGCCCTTAAATGAAAAAGCAAGGCAAACCAAAAAACTGTTCCTTCTACAGACCTCCGGAGAAACACTGCTCTAAAAGTGACCCTGGTGGAAGAGAGGTGACTGTGAGGTGATTGTAGGGAAAAAAACCTTAAATTCAAGAGCTTAAATCAAGGAAGGAAGAGGCCCAAATTCACTGGAGTCCAGCATATCCCTCTCAAAGGCCAAAAGTTCACAGCAGTCTCATTTTTTAACTTGTCTTGCTAGATTCTTAAGTCTTTCTAAACTATCCTGTTGCTTAATATCACTCAAGCCACCAATAAGAAGTCCTCCATAGTTAGCTCAAGGAAACAGTATAGCAGCCACACACCCTGATAATACTCTGCTTCATGTAACTTTATGACCTAACTCTTCATAGGCAAACAGAACTTAATTAGCCACTTATGAAAACAAGGAAAAGTTATAGCCCTACATATGCAAACCTCCATGATTGTAATATATTCCTTAAAAAACCATATAGACAGGCAACCTCAGAAGCAGCTAGTGTTTACACCTCAATGTTAATGTCACATTTAGTTAAGAAATTATTGCTGCCGGCAGTGTGTGTGAAGAAAACCATGTGTAAAACACTCAGCAGATTGGCCTAGCAAAGTGTTTGAACTATGTCAGACTGTCATTGTAATCATTTTTTCTGGAGTCAAAAACTAAGAATGACATTTTAGTATATCTTCCTTATTCCTAAACAGAAATCTTAGTGTTTTCTACCAGTGATGCACTCAGATCATCGCCAGATTTTTTTTTTTAAAGATTTAATGTAATCTAAGCCCAGAGGTGGGAGTACATGCCTTTAATCTGAGCATTCAGGAGGAAGAGGCAGGTGGATCTCTGTGAGCTCGAGGCCAGCCTGGTCTACAAAGCTAGTTCCAGGACAACCAGTGCTACACAAAGAAACCCTGACTCAAACCCCCACAACACACACATTGATTTAATGTAATCTAAATCCTTATCTCAGTAATCTTTTAAATTTTATTTTGGATTGTTTTGCTCTAAGACAAGGTCTCAAGTAGCTCAAGAGAAAAGGTTATCTTCAACTCCTGATTATGTTTCATTTCCCAAGTGCTAGAATTATAGGCATGTAAATTGTACCTGGGGGATCACCAGGAACTTTACTGTGTGCTGATTAAAATGGCAACCCTGTAAGCCATATGAGGTCTTTCAAAAAAAATATCCAAAGGAACCTTAGGAGGGTTGTGTTTAATTGTAGGATAGGACACAAATAGCATGTGAAAACTCACCATTTGAAAGTTAAAACACAACAGTAATAGTTGGAAAATGGGAAGAATTTTGCTAATTTTTTCATAGTTAAATTTGAGAGAAAAAAATATTTTCTACACTATTCATTATTAAATGTAAAAAATAATCCATGTGCAGAGTCCCTGCCTATCTGAATATTTCATGTATGTGTATATAGATATGAGAGAGAGAAAAAAAAACAAAAGAGACACACTGAGACATTTTGTAGATTCTATGGCACAAGTCAAGATGTAGCCAGCCAGCTCATAAATTTGCTACTAACCACAACTACCTATAATTCAAACACCTGGAAGTCTTTAAAAAAAATGTAGATTCCCTACAAATCTGGACAGTTGTCAGAGTTTGTGCTGCCAAACAGATGGTATCAATGCTCTTAGGACAAAGAAACAAGTCAAAGGCTTAATTCCTTCAAATGAGCAGCACCTCTGTATATGGGTAATTATTTACAGTTCATAATATGCACCCTTTATAATGCCATGTGTTTCAGAAACCATCCTTGGGCTTGTGAAAGAAGGTAAACAAAGTTCCCAAGTGAGTTCTTTGCCACTTTTGGCTACATACCTGTGTTCACGTTGTGGCAAGTCACTGAGCTATATAACTTTGGGTTTGTCCACCACTCTATGTGTGTAATAGTTTAAATTTGTATGTTTAAACTTTTCTCAGAATGCTTAGTCTAAAGTGGTAGCATCATTAAACACCTTGATGCAAGGATGTTTAAATGGCATAGAAGTCACTGGTTGACATGAAACAGTGGGACACCAAAAAAACCTGATCTTACAACTAATGCATAAAGAATCTATTGGACAATCAATAGGTGCAGAGACTGGATAATCTAACCTGAAATAGGCTAATTCAGCCCTCTAAAGTAATAATTTCTTGGTTTATTGTTTTCCCTAGCCTCTAAAAAATTGTGTGTTCATACACAGGCTGAAATTAGACAAAGAAAAAAAGGTGAAGTCTCACAATACTCCTAATACATGACAGTATATAAAATTGGAGCTTAATATAAGTGGAGTGATTCAGAATAAAATGTCTAAAGAAGGTACAACACCCTAGTGAAACCTTCTACCATAGTCAACTCTGAAGAGTGACTAACAAGTTCCATAAGAGGTAATGTTAAAAAGTGCTTTCTATGTGCCTAGACTATAATTGATCAGTTTAATATACCTGTATTAAGTACCAACTTATCTGTTATGGACAACATTTTTAAAAAGATAAAATAAGATATTTTCATTTGACAAAAAAAAAAAAAGAATTGCATTCCTTTGGCCCATATGTATCAAAAGATGTATATGGACTGCTGTTAAGATACAGTATGTAGGTTTCTGGAAGGAAGATATGTTTCACAATGTGTAGGAGCTCACTCAGGCTCCTTAGAAAGGTATAAAGTAGAGGAGTCTAACAGAAAGATTGTTGTAGAAGAACAGAATGCATATAACACTGCTGAGCATTATAGTATTAAAGTGATTCCAGCCAGGCAGGGTAATGCATGCTTGTAATCCCAGAACTCAGGAGGCAGAGGCAGGCAGTTCACAGTGAGTCTGAGGCCAGCCTGATCTAGAGAGTGAGTTCCAGGACAGCCAGGGCTACTCAGAGAAACCCCTATCTGGAAAAATGGGGGTAGGGGTCTAGAATACTGTAAGAGTTGAAAAAAACAGATTGATTCAATACAGCTTCATGGAGTTGCCAGATGAATCCAGCCTGTACCTGTAGCCTACACAGATAAGGAAGTTGACAATGAGACAGGGCATCATGGGCAAAGAGCACAGCAATGTGAGAGGACAGAAGGTAGAACTATGTTGCTTATGCTGTGGCTCAAGGCCTGTGCCAGTCCCAAGTCACTTATTATCTATGTTTATGGAGATAAGTACAGATATCAACAAGCACTTAAGAAGTTCTATAGCAATTTGACAGTGAGTGTATGTCTTATAAATCTAGTAAAAATGAAGGTTATCTTTTTATGGCTTTATAAGTTTATTTTGAGGTGATTTATTATATTTTGCAAAGGTGACAATCTGCAATGGTTTAAACACAGCTATTTCAAGGAGTTGTAGTAGACCATGATACCATCTACAATTAGAGGGACTAAGGTATTTTGGAGTGCCAACTGACTTAAGAAAAGATCAATTAGGTGAGGGTAAATGACAAAAGCCTTGAAAGTTAAGGAAATTACAATAATTTCTGTTTCAGTCAATAAATATTCATAAATGAGGAAACAACATGATGAAAACAGTTATTTTGTAGGACATGTTTGTTGGGTTTGATTGAAAGAGGGAAAAAAATCTAGGAGGACCAAATGGGATTCAAGGAATTTGGAACCTGACTTCCAAACCAGGGTGATGGACCATAACAGCATTGGGGGTAATGTTTAAATTTGCTAGATCTATGGTAATATATATATATATATATATATATATATATATAAAATATATATATATGTTATATATATTATATATATATATATATATATATATATATATATATATATATATCAGGAACTACAGTTTTCTCGGTGAACCAGAAAGAACCTGTTCCTCTAAAACCAAAAGCTAAGTTCTAAGGAAAGATGACAAGTAGAAGCAGGCTAGTAAGTAGGACATACAAAAGGCTAGCTTGAGCTATACCACTCTTGGGTATATATCCAAAATATCCTCAAGTATACAAGGACATTTACTCAACTGTGTTCATAGCAGCTTTATTCATAATAGACAAAATCTGGAAACAACCCAGATGTCCCAAAACTGAGGAATGGATACAGAAATTGTAGTACATTTATACAATAGACTACCACTCAGCAATTAAAAACAAGGAAATCATGAAATTTGCGGGCAAATGGTGGGAACTAGAAAAGATCATCCTAAATGAGGTAACCCAGAAGCAGAGAGACACACATGGTATATATTCACTTATAAGTGAATACTAGACGTATAATATAGGATAAACATACTAACATCTGTACTCCTAAAGAAGCTAAACAAGAAGGAGGACCCTGGGAAATATGTTCAGTCCTCATTCAGAAAGGCAAACGGGATGGACATTGGAAGAGGGAAAAAAATAGCCAACAGGACAGAAGCCTACCACAGAGGGCCTTTGAAGGACTCTACCCAGCAGTGGATCAGAGCAGATACTGAGGCTCATAGCCAAACTTTGGGCAGAGTGCAGGGAATCTTATGAAAGAAGGGGAAGATAGAAAGACCTGTAGGGGACAGGAGCTTCACAAGGAGAACAACTGAACCAAAAACCTGGGCACAGGGTTCTTTTCTGAGACTGATACTCCAACCAAGGATCATGCATGGAGATAACTTAGAACCCCTGCACAGATGTAGCCCATGTCAGCTCAGTGTCCACTTGGGTTTCCTAGTAATGGGAACAGGGACTGTCTCTGACATGAACTTAGTGGCTGACTCTTTGATCAACTCCTAATGGGGCAGTAGCCTTACCAGGCCATAAAGGAAAACAATGTAGCCACTCTGATGAGACCTGACAGGCTAGGATCAGAGGAAAGGGGGGGGAGCTCCCCTATCAGTGGACTCTTGGAGGGGCATGGGAGGGAAGGTGGGTTTGAGAGGGTATGAGGGAGGGGGCTACAGCTGGGACAAAAAGTGAATAAATCCTAATTTACAAAAAAAATTAATTAATTTGAAAAAAATCTTCAGCACCCCCCAGGAAAAAAAAAAAGCTGGCTTGCAGGATGGAGATGATTTTCTGCAAGATGAGATGGATTAGGATTGCAAACACACAAAGCAAAAAGAGTTAGAAAAGGGACATGTGAAAAATGAAATCTAAGCAATCTGTGAGCTAGTCTGCATGATTTCTTCCCTGAAATCCTGTCACATTTGAGTGACTACATATTTAAATAGCCATGTGCCCAGCCTCCCTGGCCCTCCTTCTCAGACACAAGCAACAGAATGGCATCTGAGACTTTTTTTGAGCATAATTAAGATTGTCTTTTGCACGAGGACTTCCAGAAAGAGTATTTGAAGAGTCCTTGAAAATACTGTCACTCATCTCCTTAGATGCAGAAAAAGCATTTGACAAAAATCCACCACCCATTCATGTTTAACGTCTTGGAGCGATCAGGGATTCAAGGCACATACCTAAACATAGTAAAGACAATATACAGCAAGACTATAGCCAACATCAAACTTAACAGAGAGGAACTTAAACCAGTCCCACTGAAATCAGGGACAAGGCAAGTCTGCCCAGTCTCTCTGTATCTCTTCAAAATAGTACTTAAAATCCTAGCTAGAGCAATAAGGCAACTAAAGGAGATCAAGGGGATTCAAATCGGAAAGGAAGAAGTCAAAGTATCATTATTCCCAGACAATATGATAGGATATATGAGTGACCCCAAAAATTCAACCAGAGAACCCCATCAGCTGAAAAACACCTTCAGCTATGTAGGTGGATACAAAAATAACTAAAAAAATAAAAAAATAAAAAAATAAAAAAAAAATCTGTAGCCCTCCTTTATACCCAGGCTGAGAAAGAAATTAGGGAAATTACACCCTTCACAATAGCCATTAATAACATCAAGTACCTTTGTGTGGTTGTAACCAAGCAAGTGAAAGATCTTTTTGAAAAAAAAAATTTCAAGCCTCTAAAGAAAGAAATTGAAGAAGATACAGAAAATGGAAAGATCTCCTATGCTCATGGATCAGTAGGATTAACATAGTGAAAATGGCCAAAAGCAATCTACAGGTTCAATACAATTCCCATCAAAATACCAACACAATTTTTTACAGAACTAGAAAGAAGAAGTTTCAATTTTATATGGCAAAACAAAAAAGCCAGAATATCTAAAAAAAAAAAAAAAAAAAAAAAAAAACCTTGTACAATAAAAGATCTTCTGGAGGTATCTCCATCCCAGTTCTCAAGCTGTACTACAGAGTAACAGTGATTAAAAAACAGCATGGTAATGGCATAGAAACAGACTGGTGGAAAAATGGAATCAAGTAGAAGACACAGAAATAAACCCATACACCTATGGAAACTTAATTTTTGACAAAGAAGCCAAAAACATACAATGGAAAAAAGATAGCATTTTCAAAAAATGATGCTGGTTAACTGGATGTCTACATGTAGAAAAATACAAATAGATCCATATTTAAGATGCTACACAAAACTAAAGTCCAAGTGGATCAAAGACTTCAACATAAACACACACACTAAACGTGTTAGAAGAACAAGTGGGGAAAAGCCTTGACATCATTGGCACAATAGACAACTTCCTGAACAAAACACCAACAGCACAGGCTCTCAGATCAACAATCAATAAATTGGACTTCATGAAACTGAAAAGCTTCTGTAAAGCAAAGGACAGTGTTGTCAGAACAAAATAACTGCCTACAGAC
This sequence comes from Psammomys obesus, assembly GCF_907164565.1. Lineage (NCBI taxonomy): Eukaryota > Metazoa > Chordata > Mammalia > Rodentia > Muridae > Psammomys > Psammomys obesus. Next base: position 771,910 of record NW_026596396.1, on the reverse strand, counting down.
TGGGAAAAGATCTTCACCTACCCTACATACGACAGTGAGCTAATATCCAGACTATATAAAGAACTCAAGAAGTTAAACACCAACAAACCAAGTAATACAATTAAAAAATGGGGTTCAGAGCTAAACAGAGAATTCTCAATAGAGGAATACTGAATGGCAGAGAAACACTTAAAGGAATGCTCAAGGTCTTTAGTCATATGCAAATCAATACAACCCTGAGATTTCACCCTTTTCAGCAGAATGGCTAAAATCAAAAACTCAAGTGACAAACACGCGGGAGAGGATGTAGAGAAAGGGAAACCCTCCACTATTGCTGTTGGGAATGTAAACTTATACAACCTCTTTGGAAATCATTCTGGTGCTTTCTCAGACAAATACAAACAGTGCTACCTCAAGATCCAGCTATACCACTCCTAGGCATATATCCAAAAGACACTCAAGTATACAACCAGGACATTTGCTCAACCATGTTCATAGCAGCTTTATTCATAATAGCCAGAATCTGGAAAAAACCCATGTTTTCCTCAATGGAGTAATGGATACAGACGTTGTGGTACATTTGCACAATGGAATACTACTCAGCAATTAAAAACAAGGAAATCATGAAAACTGTAGGCAAATGGTGGGAACTAGGAAAGATCATCCTGAGTGAGGGATCCCAGAAGCAGAAAGACACACCTGCTATATACTCACTTATAAGTGAATATTAGACATATAATATAGAGTAATCATACTAAAAAAAATGTACACCTAAAGAAGCTAAACAAGAAGGAGGACCCTGGATAAGATGATCAATCCTCATTCAGAAAGGCAAATGAGATGGACATTGGAAGAGGGAGAAAAGAGCCAACAGGACAGGAGCCTACCACAGAGGGCCTATGAAAAACTCTACCCAGCAAGGTATTAAGGCAGATGCTGAGGCTCATAGCCAAAGTTTGGGCAGAGTGCAGGGAATCTTATGAAAGAAGGAGGAAATAGAAAGACCTGGAGGGGACAGGAGCTCCACAAGGAGAGCAACAGAACCAAAACATCTGGGTCCAGGAGTCTTTTTTGAGACTGATAACTCCAACCAAGGACCATGCATGGAAATAACCTAGAACCCCGACAGAGATGTAGGCCATGGCAGCTCAGTATACAACTTGGTTTTCTAGCAAGGGGAACAGTGATTGTCTCTGACATGAACTCAGTGGCTGACTCTTTGATCACCTCCTCCTAAGGGGAGAGCAGCCTTACCAAGCCACAGAGGAAGACAATGCAGCCAGTCCTGATGAGACCTGATAGACTAGGGTGAGATGGAAGGGGAGGAGGACAGCCCCTCTCAATGGACAGGGGGAGGGACTTGAGATGAGAAGAGGAAGGAAGGGTGCGATTGGAAGGGGGAAAAGGAGGGGGCTACAGCTGAGATACAAAATGAATAAATTTTAATTAATAAAAAATAAATTAATTCAAAAAAGAAAATACTGTCACATAAAGCAACAGCAGTGGTCTGGAAGTATTCAATTTGTGTTATGTAGATCTTGCCAAAGACATCATATATGAAAGCAGTTATTTTTTCCCCTTGCAAAACTTGTACATGGTAGGGCTTGATTTAATAAATAGCATTTAATAGGCTGCTTTTTAACTTTTATTGAGTTTGCCCATTGACAATTTTATACATACATAAATACAATCTAATTATTATAAACTTAACAGTGTTTTCCAATCAGTAACTCAAAGGTACACACAGATAAATTCAGTTAATCTAGTTAAGAGATGCTCTTACAAGATAAGATACCATCTACCTTGCATAAGAATTGCACTGTTGGGACTGGAGAGGTGGCTCAGCGGTTAAGAGCACTGGCTATTCTTCCAAATACCCTGAGTTCAATTCCCAACAAGTTTGGTGGCTCATAACTATCTATAATGAGATCTGGTGTCGTCTTCTCGCCTGCAGGCACAAATGCAGGCAGAATACTGTATAAATAATAAATAAATAAATCTTAAAAGAACTGCACATTTTAATCCCCAAAGGAGATGGCTGCAACAGGTAAGAAAAGGCCTACATATAAGAAGACTATGAACAGCTGTTGACAAACTTATCAGGTATGAACAATCATGTGGCCTGTTTCTAACAGGTTCCCTTCCTGAAATTTTAATAAGCAGGTGATATGCATGGATTTAGGCCAAAGAAATAATTTAGGTGCACTGAGCAGAAACACAGAACAGTATGTCATTTCCAAAGTGTGTTGGCAATGTCAGCTGTCTCCCTCATAAGTATTCATGCTTCAACTTCTTCTGAATCTGTGTTAACTTTTCCAATTTGTCCTTAATGTGTATCGTTCTGTTTTGGAAGATGACCAAGTCCATCATCAATCTTTACTGATAAGTTTAAGCATATATTCTTCAGGCCAGCTTTTTAAAATTAAGTTCCAGAACATTTAGTTCTAAGATACATCTCTATATATGTGCACCTTTTCAGTCCTTAAACTGTGAGTGTTTGATAGTGAGGAGGAAAAGGGGGTGGGGATAAACTGACTGTGATGGTCCATCTTCACTGTTAACTTGACTGGCCTTGGGCTCAACTAGAGAATACACCTTCCAAGGCATTTCCAAAAGGGTTTAAATGAGGAGGGGACGATCCATCTGAAATAAGAATCATATTATCCCTTGAACTGGGGCTACAGACTGAAAATAAAAAGAGGAACAGGATATGGCAAAGTGAGCACCAGCATTTGTCTCTCTCTGCTTCTTCACTTCACATGCGGTGGGACCACCTTCCTCCTGCTCCCTCCACCAGGCCTTTCCCATAATGCAGAAGTCAAAACAAGCCCTTCCTCAAGTTGCTTTGTCAGAGCAATGAAAAAAGGAACTAACATGCAGAGTAATGTACTTGAGACACTACGAAATGCAGCAGGAAAGAAACATATGTAGGCAGGAATGGTGGCACATAACTTTCATCTCAGCACTCAGAAAGCAGAAGTAAGTGAATCTCCATGAGTTCAAGGCAAACCTTGTCTATATAGCAAGTTTCAGGCCAGTTTACACAGTAAGACACTGTCCAAAAATAAATAAATACATACATACATACATACATACATACATACATACATACATACATACATACATACATACATGCATACCAGATTAAAAAAAAAAAAAAAACACCGAATTTTTCATTAACTTATTTGGGAAATGACCTAAGAGACAGGAAGATAGATTCCCAATAAATCCTTTAACTAACTTTTTATGAATTAAAAAAAATGGAATCACAACTATAACTATAAAAAAGAACCTTCTTCCTTAAAGATTTGATACACATGGAGCCACTGAGATGACTCAGCAGGCCCTCTTTTGGATTCCACAGGCCTTTGCACTCATCCATAACCATACATAGACCCACAGAGACATAACTAAAAGTAAAATCAATACATTTTCAAGATTTCTTTTTAATTGTGTGTGTGTGTATGTTACAGTCCACTGCAGCAGGGAAGTCAAGGCATGAGGAGCCTGAAGCAGCTGCTCACATTATGTCTAAATTCAAAGAATGAGGGCAATGTATCCAGGCATGCTAGTGCTCAGCTAGCTTTTTCCACTAATAATTCAGTCCAGAACCCCCTGCCTAGGGAATAATGCTACTGTTCACAGTGAACAGCTCTTCCTATCACAAGTAACTCCTCACAGATTTGTTCAGATCCTTCCCCCTCGTGATTCCAGATTGTATCAAGCTGGCAGCTGAAACTGAGTATCATAGTATTTGAAAAGATAAGTAAGTTTAACCTGACTACAAGTTTATACAATGTATACACAAATCAAACAGTGTATGTACCCTGCTCATATATACATTTTATGCTTTGATTCATAAGTTTTATTAAGATAAAATTGGTAAAAATATATTGAATGAAAAACCAAATAAAAGTCATTTAAATTGGGGTATTCTATATGCAAATATGCTAAAAATCATAAACAATAACTTTCTCAAAAGAAAAATACATAAAAAAGAGGAAAAAGAATGTAATAAAATAAGAAATAAGCAATATTCTCAAGAAATTTCAAAAGAAAATAAATTTATCAACAAAATTCAAAAGAAAAGGATACTTAAGTATTTCAAAAGAAAATGAAGTGATCAATGAACTCATTATACAAATGGCTCAATCAAGTTAATTTTCATCAGGCAAATGACAGCTTCACTATTAAATCAAAAGTGTGTTAAAACCTCAAGAACAAAACTAGAGATTTGTTTTATTTGTGAACATAGGTGCAAAATTCTAACCAAAACTTTAGCAAATGATATATCAACTTTAAAGGGATTGTTCATTCATTTTACCTAGTTAGATTTTAGTCTGAGGTTGAAAAGTTGATTTAAAATAAACACAAGTAGTCAAAAATAATAGCTGGATAAAAACAATTTTTAAAACCCAAAAGTTCAGCATTTAATTCTGAATATTTTGTGGTTGGTTTTGTTTCTGTGTTCAAAAAGTAAAGCAAATTACAAAAATAAATTACGTTCCTGTTCGTATAATAAACATCTGCCAAATATTTAAAGAGGGAGAAAATCCATTTTACCCCATCCAAACACACACACACCACAGAATTATTCTACATGAGCACATATATATTGTGAGGACTAAATATGGCAAAGATGATAATAATTTAGGCCTTCAGTTTTACCTTGATACTTTCAAATCCTGTCACTATTCCATGACAACAATATAACACCCCAAAGCTTAGTTTCTAAATATAAAGTTAGCAGCCCCTCAAAACAAAGATTACAGACAGCTTTTTTTAAATGAAGAACTAATGAAACAAAAGTGTCGTTGACAGTGACACCTACTGTGTTAGGTAGAAAAGGAGGCAAAATCAAATAAATATACCATATACCAAGTGTTTTGATGTAGAACTCCCTATTCAGAAAACATGCCTGCCCAGAAATAGACCTTTCTTCTTTTATCAAACGTACTTTGTGCCAAACATGTTTCTATCACAGCTATATTCACATTTTTCCATCCCCCAAGTGTGATTAAATAATGACTTGATTATTTAACTCACTGACACCTCAATTTGAGCTATTTGCACATGAAGAAAGCATATAATCTCTCTCAAATTATTTATGCTGACTATAGATTTTTTTCTCTTCCTATTACACTTCAATACAGCTAGGGGGAATGTGTAGACTTTTAAGGAACTTAGGTAATTCTTTAGTTCAGCCATCAAAATAAGTATTTGTGTCCTACCAATTCATGGAAACTAATAAATAAAATGTTAGTTGAAGGAGTCTTCCCACAATGGGGGCTCTCAGCTTTAATCAAAGCACTCTAGGGAGTGAGGCAAAATCACCTGGAGTTTCAGGCCAGCATAGGCTGTAGAGTAAATTCCAGGTCAAAGGAGTAAGACCCTCAAAACAACCAGACAAATAAACACCAAAAAAGAAAAAGAAAGAAAAAAATCTAGGCCCAGAGTGGTAGTGTACACCTGTAATTCCAGCATTTGGAAAATAGGGGCAGGAGAATCAGGAGTTCAAATTCATCCTTAGCTATATAGCAAATTCATTGTTAGCCTAGGATATTGAGACCTTGTTTCCAAAAAATGCAAGATAATAATAATAATAATAATAATAATAATAATAATAATAATAATAAAAGCAAAAACAAAAAGTACCAAAAATCATGTGGAACAAGCAATAGCAAGCAACAAGACTTCCTCACTTGACAGACATACAAGCAGAAACAAAGAAAGAATTTGTGACAATGGACATAATAATGTAAATAGTTTGAGAATGCTTTGAAGAGCAAGTGTTGGTATGATTTAGCTGCCTGCATTCTAATCTGTGCTTCTTGGAGGAGAGCAGTCTTTATGCACGTCATTTAGTATGTCTCTGCTTTCCTCCTGTCTCTTTCTCATAATTGCCAGTAGCATAAAAACAAACTGCTTCTTACAAATCATTTGCTGTACTTACTGAAAAGGGGGGCTTTATGTTCTTTTCCTAATTTTAAAAACAGATGAGTGAAACATATTCTCTGCCTTTACTTTGTAAAAATTCCTCCCCTCCATGAACCTTCATTGAATTCTTTCAGTGGTCAGCAGCACTTGATAGGAGTAAAAAATACTACTCCCATCCTGTTTCATATTGTTGTATTTGTTGCAATTTAAAAAGAAACATTGAAAGCAGACACCCAAAGTCTCCCATTTATGAGCAAGGGCCTCCTTAACATCTATGCTTCTTATGGCTCTTTAAGACAAAGATATTGTAAATGTTTATTCTGAAATTTTCCAGTATTTCCCTAATGGCCATCTGTAGGTAAGTGCAGTTTTTTCATCACTGTCACTCTGAAAAAAGAAAAAGAAAAAAAGAACAGCCCAAACTTAGAAGAGCAGACAAAAAAATGAGTATGGATGATTATGGTTATATCAATTTAAAAAGAAAATGCAATTTAAAATAAAGTACACTAAAATGAAAATGTTTAAACAAAAAAATACAAATAAAAGTAGCCATGATTATGATAAAAATAACAATACAGAAGATTCAGAAATTTCTGATACAGTCTCATAGTTGATAAGCTGGTAATTTCCTCTGGATTACATAAACAAAATAAATCTAAAACACATTTCAAATTATTTTATTTATTTTGTGTGTATGTATGTCTGTATGCACCATGGTGCACATGTGAAAGTTAGAGGAAAACTTGCAGGATTTGGTTCTCTCCTTCCACCATGTTGGTTCTAGAGATCTAACTCAGGTTGTCAGGCTTGATAAAGAACAGAGCCATCTCACTGACATCTAAATCATATTTTGTAAATGCCTTTAGGCTTTGAAAATTGTTTTGTGTCATGGCGGATAATGTAGCTCATTTGGTAAAGTGCTTGCTTAGCATTCACAAAACCCTAGATTCCAGTTCCAGCACTGTATAAACTGGGCATGGCACATACCTCTAAGCCCAGCACTGGGGAGGTAGGGCAGGAGGATCAGAAGTTCAAGGTCATCCTCATATAGATAATGAACTTAAGACCAGCTTGGGATCCATGGAACCCTATCTGGGGAAAACGGGAATGTTTGTGGTTGGGTGTTGTAAGAGATAGGTTGCAGAAAGCCTTTATTATAATAAAAGTGGAGATATATTTCTTTTTAACCCTAGTTTTCTTATCTTCTTCCTCTTGTTTGAGAATCTAAGTAAGTGTTCTATTGTTTTGAAGAAGATACCATGTTGGCAGCTCTTACAAAGAAAAGCATTTAATTGGGGCTTGCTTATGGTTTCAGAGGTTAACTCCATTAACATCATGGCAGGGAACATGGTTGCACACAGGCAGACATGGTGCTGGAGAAGAAGCTGAGAGTTCTACATCCAGATCAGCAGGCAGCAGGAAGAGGAAACACTCAGCCTGCCTAAGCAGTGCTGCTCCGTGATGACTAAGCATTCAAATGTATGAGGCTATGGAGGGGTGACATTCTTACCCAAACCACCATGGAAGCTTCACTTCAGTTTTTCCTATTAGACTACTATGCCTCCAGCAATACAATCTAATCATGTTATACTCTCTGGAAATCCACTACCATTTCACATACATTTTGCTCTTAGCTTGACGATATTGGTTTGAAAAATATCTAGGTTTGGGAGCTGAAAAGATGCCTCAGAGCTTAAGAGCATACACTACTGTTGCAAAGACTCTCATTTGATTTCTAGAACCCATAGACAGCTCACAGCCACAGCTTCCTATAAGTCCAGTTCTGGGGGATGCAGCATTTTCTTCTGCCCCACCCACCATGGACATCTACATTCATGTGCACACACACAGGGAGGGAAGAAGAAAGAGAAAGAGTTCAAAACAAAATCTCAGAAAAATACTTAGGCCTGGTATGTTAAGACTCAACTATGATCTCAACATTCAGGAAGGTGAGGTAGGAAGAATGCAAGTTCAAATTAGCTGAGCTACAAAGCTCCCTCCCCCCACACCCCACCCCGATCACACACACACACCTGCCATTTGGGAAAAGTCAACAGGCCAAATCTTTCTTTTCAGTGTATAACAGTACCTAAACAAAAGGTAAGCTTAGATTAAATAGGGGTTAGAATTTTTATGTAAGAATTTTCAAAGAAGATTTCAAGACAGGCAGACAGAAGCTATGAGCAGAAGCAATTAATGTGGACATGTATTTTAAAAGTCAAAACTGGCCCCAGGTTCAATACCCAACACCAAAATTAATTAACACTGTAAAGAAAGGAAATGAGCACTTACATCTAAAGAGCATAGGCTATAGCGTAGTCCAGCAATAGAGCATTTATCTTGAATTTTAAGTCCCGAGATTCCTTCCCAGCACCACAATAACAAAAAGATGAAGAGCAGCCATTATGGTTTCCAACATGTGTTCCTATTAGCTAGCATTCAAAAAAAACAAAAAAACAAGCAGATTATATTTGTAGAGAAAGTCTTAGACATGTGCTAATATAGCACTGATTATGCAGATACAGGCATTGAAGGCCAAGACCTTTTGTTGGCAATAGGTAATAGCCACACCTTACACCCATACAGACACTTACAAGCCTCCTCTTGTCAAAAACATTTTTAAAAATAGGAGGGGGAGGGGGAGGAAGAGGAAGGAAGGAAGGAAGGAAGGAAGGAAGGAAGGAAGGAAGGAAGG
>NW_026596396.1:747782-763289 GCF_907164565.1 Psammomys obesus | reverse complement strand
AGGAAGGAAGGAAGGAAGGAAGGAAGGAAGGAAGGAAGGAAGGAAGGAAGGAAGGAAAGCTGAATCTGGTGACACTGACTGGTAATCCCAGCAACTCAAAGCTGTGGCAATAAGACTGCAAGCTTAACACCTACCTAAGCTATAAAGTGAGTTCAAAGCCAGCCAGACAACTTAGTGAGACCCTGTCTCAAATGTTTCTGATGAAAAACAAGAGTGTGATGTAGGTCATTGGTAGAGTATTTGTGTAGCATGTACTCATCAACCCAAAGTTAATTATCAAGGAGAAAAACAAAATCTGAAACAAGAAAGTGTCCTATTGACAGCCAACATGAATAATCATACCTGGAAACACTCAAGTTAACAACATGAGCTCAGTAAAGGCATGGTTCCCCATCTGTAAATGGTCTGCACAGACCACTTATAGTTCCAAGAATTAAGTAGGTAGAGTTTTCAGGTAGGCAACCTATAAAAGTGAGGAAGGGCATTGATGTAGGTCAGCAGTAAAGCACTTGCATAACATGCACAAAGCCCTGTGTTTTATCCCCAAAATGAAAAAAGAAGGAAGGGAAGGAAGGGAGGAGGGAGGGAGGGAGGCAAAAAGGGAAGAAGGGGGGAGGAATCCTTTCACAAGATTCAACTCCTTCCCAGCTTCATAAAAACATAAAGATGCTAAAGTAGATGCAGGGACAGATGATAATTGGCTATGAAAGGGACCTAATTGACTCTAACAACTTAGGTTTCTTAATTTATAGTGTTTTACCTCTCCATGAGGCAACAATGTTCTAATCAGTAAAATGTAAGTCATCTAGAATCCAAAAGTGTAGCCCCTTTGAATGAACTTCAGTTTACACTCTCATATATGCCTCATGCAACACAATCCCTACTTAAAAGTTGAAATATTCTAAATAGTTAAGCACTTTCACAAAGTCACGTGTGACACGCTATGTAATTTAAGGAACCCAGTGTAAACGAATCCATAAGATCCCTTGCTCCGAAATTATTAAGAATGTTAAGCTAACAACAACAGAGCTTCAAACCATACAAGGCTTTCCTGAGTGTCAGGCGTCCGGCTGCAGCACTGGTCAAATGCCTGCAAAAAGAACACTCGGTATACAGTTACTAAGAACTGTACAGCTTTAAATTAACCTGCTTCCCAAAGGTCACAAAGATCTTAGGATTGTATCCTCTACATATTCTGTCTCACTGGAGAATTTATGGGACCAACTTACCCAAGGTCACATCGCTGGTTTGCAGCAGAGATAAAATCTGAATGTAGAAAGCTTCACTCCAGTTGTGCACAGACACAAAAGAACCTTTTGCACCCTGTCCCTCCTCCAAGTGACTGAGATCAGTTGGTCTTAAGGAACTGAAGAGGAGCAGCTGTCACCAGCACAGCTGAATTGGCTCTCTGCTCCTGGCCCAGCCCTGCTCATCACCTGCTCTATAAATTTAAAATCAGCTTCCTGGCATCCTAGACTTCTGGGAAACAGAAAAAGCATCAAAGGGGTGTCCTCCTCCTCCAGCTCCATTCATCCACCCATCTATCATCTCTTCCTCTCCTTCCCTCCATTGCTGGATCCCCACATAGATAGTGAGGACACAGATAACTCTCTTGTCTTGTCCTGATATACAGTTTTAGGTAAGGACAACTGATTTCATCTAACAGAGGGGGAAATGCAGGAGTGTCAGATACTCTAGGAATGCTACCACATAACAACTGTAAAATTGTGGAAATTACACTAGGCTTAGAGAGAAAGCTAACAGTTTAAAATTCTAGCACTGACAATTTTGATGCCAGAGTCCTCTATTTCCCCATCTATAACTGGGTGGGTGCTGTCAGTTTCCCTGGATGCTGAAGAGCACTTACAATCCCTGCACTGTTGCCAGATTCAGATCTTGAAAGGAGAGAAAATATCCTCGGAGTACAGCTACTGTGTTCTTTCAAGTGTGTATTCAGTATTAGGGTAAAAAGTCCTTTACCTCTGGGCCTAACCCCCATTAAAAACTTACATTCTAAAATCCTTCCCTTAACCCTGCTTCACCCTCTCCACAAACATCATGTTCTAAAATCCTTCACTAGTCCCTGACCTCTACTCAATTAAAAACTTTAGAGAATGGTCCATCTGGATAATCTAAATGATCTAAATGAAGTACATGTGTAGTTACTACTTATGATACAAGCTTTCCTCCCTAAAGGAGACCTATTGATTCACAATCATATCTGTGTTCTTAGCTACCTTAATTGGGCTTAGAAAAAAAACACATTTTTTGAAACAGAAGTTTTTTCACTACTTCTCTCTCAGATGACAAAATTAGCTGAAGTTTACTTGCCTTGCTTTACCTAGTACATCAAATTAAAAACAAAACAAAATCAAACTTATCCCCATGCAAAACAGAGAATGGAGCCTCAGTAAAATAGCGCAACGAAAACTACTGCTTATGGCTCTGTCCTGACCTTTGAGAATGGTTTAATATGTATTGTCTAGAAACACTATACACAGAGACAAAACCTGGAAGAAAACACAAAAATATTAACACCAGCTGTGTTGGAGGGAATCATAGTGGCAAGTTAATCTGACATGACCAATATTAAATATAAAGTTTAAAGTAAGATCTCTGGCAGATATGACTGCTAACTAAAAGCTTTCAAGACCACTCCCTGCTCAAACCTATTGCTTCATAATGACATCATCCTTTTCTCCCTCCATTTCAGAAGTCTTAAAGAGAATCATCCTTTGACTTTTCTCTTTGCTCTTCCCTAATTTAGCAAATCTCCAGGAACATTTGTTTTTTTAATTTTTTTTTGGTTTGTTTACTTCTCTGTTTTCAAGACAGGGTTTCTCTGTGTAGCCTTGACTGTCCTGCACTCACTTTGTAGACCAGACTGGCCTTGAACTCACAGAGATTTGCCTACCTCTGCTTCCGTGAGTGCTGAGATTAAAAGAACATTTTATAACAATACCAGTAACTCCCTGAGTGCTGACTTCCAAGAACATTTAATAACAATGACCACTAAAACTGGCAAACCACTGCTTCCTGTGGATTTTCCTAACATTTCACCTTTGACTTTCTGATGCTAGCTAACTTCCCTGAGGTTCTGTTACAAAAGGGATTATTTCTCACTTTCTGAAGGTTTTCACACTTGAATATGCATCCTAACACTCTAGAGGGCTTGTCACAACAGCCCTGGGCCCCTGCTCCCAGATCTCCCTCATTAGTTCAGGGTTTTGCCATAGAATTTTCCTTGTGAATATATCCTTTCCTTGTGAATATTTCTTAGGTGATGCTGCCACTGCTGAGGGCCACACTTTGAGAACCACTGCTGTAAGGAAAAGAGATACAGTAGGTTCCAAGGCAGAGTTTACAATCTCTACTTAATAATGTTTGATTTGGAAGGCTATCTTGGACAAGATGCCATTAAATGTCCCTAGCTATCTGACAATTGGAAACTGTCAAAAGGTCTCTGAAGATTCCTGAGTGTGTGAACAACTGGGTCTCTGTTTCTTGTGCATTCTCTGGGGCTTTTCTCCTTCTGATGAATTATTCCTAAACCGTTTTATCTCCAATTACCCATCTTTAATAATTTGATGCCTCTACTTGTGCCTTAAACTCCTGCCACTGTAAATTTCTCTACCAATCTCCGACCCTCAAGGAATCACTGTCTCCTGACTTAAAACCCTGTCTTCTCTCCTCCCAGCGTAGCAGTTATTCTACTTGATTATCATTGTTTTTATCTGTCTTCCTTACTAAAGCTACATATTCCTCGACAGCAAGAACCATGGCAACTGCAAAGAAATTCCTTGATTAGCAATTAAATGGATAGTGCTTTCAAGTTCCGTATGTACCCAACTGAATACTCTAAATACTCATTAACCCATCCCCTCTCTCAATCAAATTCTCCTGTGTTGAGCACCACAGATCTGCATCCTACTACCCCTTCTACCTTCATTTTTCTTCCTTCATATATCCATTTTTGTTGTCTCAAGTAAGATCTGTCTTTTTGAATACTTCATAACATCTCATTTGGGACACACCTACATAAATAATATTAGCTATGGAATCAAGCAGAAGTCAGCTCCTCTTACATCTGCCTTTTAAGTTGTGGATGACTTTGAACAATTTTCTGATTCTCTTAGAGACTTAATTTCCCCATCTTTAAATGTATTTAATGAAACCAAGATTTCCTGTCAATAAATATTTGTTTTCTACACATGGGTAACAAGTGAACAGAAAAACCAAGTCAAAGATGATTAATAAAGTGGAGCACATTGAAAAAAAATATTGAAAACAAAGAATTCTAAAATCCATACCCTGACAGAGTTGTACTTACTTCTCTCTTGCTATTTCTCTCAAAATGCAATCAAGGAACTAAAAACTACACAAGAGAAATAAAAGCATTTCTCCATTAAAACTTGTATACAAATATTAATAGCAAATAATAGTTTAAAATGCAAACACTACACAAATCAATGAAAAAAGTACAGTTTATCCATAAAATGGAACATTAAGCAATAAAAAGAATGAGGCACATGAAACATATTACATCAAGATGGACCTTGAAGAGATTCTGCTAAATGAAAAAAGTCAGACATGAAAGGTCGTATATTGTACGATTCATTTATGTGAACCAACCAGAGAGGGAAATTTATAGAAACTGAAAAATGAGCTGATGATTGGCTGGGGCTAGAAACTGAGTGTTAACATATAGGGAATTGGGGGCTGTTTTTTCTTTCCTTTCTTTCTTTTTTGTTTTGTTTTGTTTTTGCCTTAAAACACAACAAATTTTTTAAAAGTTACATGTAGACAGCTGAGAGCTTAGTCAGCAAAGAATTATGACCGGAAAAGTGTAGACTTGGGGATTAGAAATCCTTGGGTTGAAGCCCAGATGTAATATTTCCTAAGCTTTTTATCTTTAGTAAATTCCTGTGTGTTTCTTCATATTAGATATGAGTGGGGGAAATGTATTTTGCCTTTTGTCACACATGATGTTGGCAGGAACTGCTGAGCTGATATGATGACAGTATTTTTGTCAACCTTTGGATTTGTTGCCTCATAGAATTTTTACTGCATATGTCTATCAGCAGAAAAACATCTGAGTGGATACGCCCATGTGTGTACCACTATACTTGCAGTGTGGACAAAATAAAACATAAAAACAAAGGAACAAATGGTACATATGTATAAAATTCTCAAACAATAAAATCTTTTTAGTTACATCTTTATGCTTAATGAAATTAGTAAATGCTGATTTATGGAAAAATCAATTTTATTATGGTTGTGTAAGAAAAGAGTTTCCATTCCTAAGAAATACAGATTTATGCAATTATCTGAAGATAAATTAGCCACAAACTGTGTGTCTTTATCTTCAGAGGCTCAGGATTTATGTACATGTAACAGAAGAATTTGTAGACCAGGTCACAGAGACCAGAGAGCAAATGCGCAAAGTAAAACATGTGAATCTGGGTAAAGGATATAAGAGGGTTTTTTGTTCATTTTGGCCAGATTTTTAAGTAACTCCCATTTTTTAAATTCTAAAGCTCAAAGCCTTGCCTGAACAATGGCAGAATACAGAGCTTGGCAGATTGTCTTGCTAGAGGAGAAATGATTTAACTGTTTTTTTTTTAAAGTTAATTTAAAGGCAATCACTTCAAGTTTTTGGAGATTTTCTAAATATATTCTGACAGTGGAGAAGCACACATTCCAGGTAATCTTGTAAATCTTAACACAAACAATGAACACGACTGGAATCTTAACCTACTTTTAATTTTTACCATCTCCCCTCATTACTGGGTTACAAAGATGCAGCCAAGAAGATCGGTATGCTTCTTTCTTCTGGCTCCCAAACAGCAAGGGCTACAGCTAAATCACAAGAAGAGTGAGTTGCTATTCGTTCTGGTCCTTCCCCCACACCACAGATTACCAGAGTTGCATTGTGGGGATGGAGCAAAAGGGCTAGATCTCCCTTCATCCTCCCAGCTTCCACTTGTAGGGTACATAGGTGGCTCAGGCTAAGAACACTGATCACTAATCACACTCACTTAACTCTCTCTTATGGCAGAGGTTGCAATACCTCTTCACAGCCTAGAGCTTATTTCCATAATCTTTGCTAAAGGACCAAATGCATCAGAAACAAGGCAGCACGTGCAATCACACAGCTATTCAATATGGTGCTACAAGTTCTAGCCAGGCCAATTAGGTTGGAGATATAGTGAAACTATCTCTAACTATGGTTGCCATGATCTTTTTTGCTGTTGTGTTTATGTTTGTTTGCTTGCTTTAAAACAGGATCTAACTAGGTAACTCAGGAAGACCTCAAACTTGCTTTGCAGCTCAGGATGACACCGAACTCCTGAAACTCTTGCTTCTACAGCCCAAGTGCTAAGATTACAAATGGAGCCACCATACTGAGGCTGGCATAATCTTAATATACAGGAAGTGCTCAGAAATTCACTTTTAAAAAATCCTAGTTGAACATTCATTAGGACTGTGATTTACTAGGTCAGTGGGCCAGTAAAAAAAGAAAATCCATACAGTTTTACATACTATCAATTGACAATCTGAAATGGTATTTTAAAAAGTAACTGTATTTAAGAATTTCATGAAAGTGAATAAAATACTTAGTAATAAATGTAACAGAAAAAGTACAAAGTTTGTATTGGAAAAAATCCAAATGATGGTTAAAAAAGAAATTAAAGAATGCCTGCTCAAATGGAACAATAACATGATAGACAGTAACAACTGGGAGCAACGATGAGAAACTGGAGCCCTCATACAAGGCTGCTGGAGATGCAAAATGTGCAGCTGCTCTAGCAAACAGCGTAGTAATTCCTCAGAAATACTAAACATAGTTACCACATGACCTAGAAATTCCTCTCCTACAGGTACAGCCAAGAAAAATGAAAACCTATGTCCACCCAAAACTTTAGAGTTTGGTGTTTACAGTAACATCATTCATAAGCCAAAAAAAAAATGAGGGAAATCAAACATCCATCAAGTGATGAATGGATAACCAAACTGTGGTGCTGCTGCTCAATGGTGTATTATTCAGCCATAAAATGAAGTACTTTGCCTGCTGCAGCACAAGTAAGCCTTGAAAATAAATGTGCAATGTAAAAGAAGCCAGTCACAAATGACCACATTTTATATAGTTCTATTTATAGGAAATTTCTAGAATAGACAGGCCTTTTGACAAGAAGTAGATTGGCACTTGCCAAGGATGAAAGTAGAAATTCACTACTAAGGGGTACAGAGTTTCTTTCAAAATAATGAAAATGTTAAGTTATATTTTGTGATAGTTTTTCAACCATGAATGTATTTTTAACTATTAAATTGTACAGTTTTAATTGGCAGATAATATAATCCCAGAACTTAGAGGGAGAGGCTAGAAAACTGCTTTGAATTCCAGCCCAGTATGGCTACATATTAAGTTCTTGGCAACATAAAACGATCTTGTCTCAAATCAATCAGTTGCACACTTTAAATGGGTAAATTGTATAATAGGAAAATTACATCTAAATAAAGTTATTTCAAAATGTAAGTGTTCCAAACAATAAATTAAAGGCAGAAATCTGAAGAACTGGATTTAAAAAGCAAGAATGCACTGACTATATACTGTCTACAAAAAGGTATTTTAAATATGATACAAATAATTAAAAGCCAAAGGCTGAAAAAGGATACAGTACATAAAAACTAATCAAAAGAATGCTGAAAAGTGGATTTTGGAACAAACACTCCCAGCAGGCATAAAAATGATCATGTTAAATGAAACAATCAATTGACGCAATAATCCTAAATTTGTTGGTACCCAACAACCAAGCTTCAAATATTTAAATTTAATACCGTGAATACAAATGAGTAACTATATCGCATATTGTAGTTGGAGATTTCAACCTCACTCTTTCAACAACTGTTGCAATGAATAGAAAATTGAAAAATATATAAAAAACTTGAAAAACTCTAGCAAACAACTGAATCCTACTGACATTTGCAAAACACCACCCAAGAACAGGATAATATATATTCCTTTCAAATGTATATGGAAAACTTACCAAGATAAACAATATCTTGGATCAAAACGTAAATACAAATGAGTTTATTTTGTCTCAATGGGTTTTAAAGAATCCAAAGCATACGTAATATATTCTCAGTCTAAAATAACATTAAATATGAAATAAAAAACCTAACAGACAAGTGCTAAAAATCCGAATATTTACAAATCATTAACATGCTACTGTCCTAAAGTGTTCATATTGGTAATCCCAGCATTTGGGAAGCTGGGGCAGGAGGAAGCTGCCTCAACTCTGAAGTTAACTTGAGGCCAGTATGAGCTATAGCTCTCAAAAGAAAAAACAAACAAACAAACAAACAAACACTAGGAAAATTAAAAGTTAAGGGATACAACTTAACATTTATACCACTAAACTCCAATTTCAGCATCTCTAATCAATGTCCATTTTCCATCTAAAGAAACTAACAGAAGCCAGCACAGTGATGAATACCTGGCATCAACTAACGCTTAGGAAGTGGAGGCTGGTGGATGAGGAATTGGGTCATCCTCAACTACATATGGAGTTGGAGGCCAGCCTGGGCTACATGAAATGCTATCAAGAAAAGGGAGGGAAGTAGAGGTGAGAAAGAAAAATGAAACAAAGAGCAAGTGAAACCCAGGATAAAATGAAAAGCTAAAGTATTAAAATATCACAGTGGAAATCAATGAGAAGGAAAGCATAAAAACAAAGAAAATCAAGGAAATGATAAAGTAGTTCAATGAGAAGCTGAATTAGATATATCATCTTCTAACCATAGACAGAACATGGAAAAGCTAACCAAATACAAGAAATTACTCTACCAGGAATGAGAAAGGAAAAATCATTACAATTCCACAAAATTTTTAAATGTAAGAAAATATTATGTCTACCCATTGGAAGTAGGAGAAGAAAGGAACAGGACAGGAGCCTTCCACAGAGGACCTCTGAAAGACTCTATCCACCAGGGTATCAAAGGAGATACTGAGACCCATAGCCAAACTTTGGATAGAGTGATGGAACCCTCATGGAAGAAGAGGAAGATGTAGAAAAACTTGGAGGAGACAGGAACTTCACAAGGAGAACAACAGAGCCAAAATGCCTGGGCATAGGGGGGCCTGCAGAAACCGATACTCCAATTAAGGACAATGCATGGAGAGGACCTAGACCCCCTGTTCAAAGGAAGCCCATTGGCTGCTAAGTTTCCAAGTGGGTTCCCTAGTTAAGAAGTACGGGGGCTGTCTCTGACAGGAACTCATAAGCAGGCTCTCTGAACACCTCTGCCTGGGGGTACAGTCTTGCCAGGCCACAGAGGAAGATGATGCAGCCAAACTTGATGAGACCTGATAAGCTAGGGTCAGATAGAAGAGGCAGAAGTCCTCCCCTATCAGGGGACTAGGAAAAGGGCATAGAGGGAGAAGAGGAAGGGTGGGTAGGACTGGGAGAGACAAGGGAGGGGGCTGCAGTGGTGATACAAAGTGAATAAATAGTAATAAATATATAAATAAAATTTTAAAAAACTTAAAAAGGAAGAAAATACTATAAAGAATTTTATTACAATAGATTTGAAAATGCAGATGACAAATTTCATTAACGGCACAAAGTACAAAATCAGAGCAAATAAGAAACACATAATAAAAAAAAACCAATATGCTTATTAAAGAATTTGGGTATGTAGTTAAAAATAGACCCCTTAACAACACACTCGTAATCCAGCTGGCCTCACTAAGGAATTCTCCTAAATAATTACAATAGAGAAAACATCAACTACACTGACTTTCACAAAAATTGAAGATGACAGAGAGAGTTTTTTTTTTTTTTTCTTACCCATTCCATGAGATCAGTATTAATCTGATATCAACAGTTTGGAAACATGTCTTCAGAAAAGAAAACTAAAGGCCAATAGCACTTTCATAAACACACAAAAAAATCCTAATAGGATCCTTTAATATAACAATATGTAAAACATATAATCAAAACCCAGTGGGGTTCACCTCAGAAATGTAAGATTAATAACACTTGAAAAAAATCAATTTAATTCAGCAAATTAAAAGATTTGTAATAACATGAATGATCATAGATATAGAGAAAATCCACTTGAAACTCTAACATTTGTTTCTTAGACAAAAGTCTTCAACAAACTAGGAACATCTAATATTCACTTATGAGTGAGTATATAATATGTGTGTCCTGCTTGTGGGTTACCTCACTAAGGAAGATCTTTTCTAGTTCCTACCATGTGCCCGCAAATTTCATGATTTCCTTGTTTTTAATTGCTGAGTAGTGTTCCATTGTGTAAATGTACCACAATTTCTGTATCCACTATTCAGTTGAGGGGCATCTGGGTTGTTTCCAGATTCTGACTATTACAAATAAAGCTGCTATGAACATGGTTGAGCAAATGCCCTGGTTGAATACTTGAGAATCTTTTGGATATATGTCTAGAAGTGGTATAGCTGGATCTTGAGGTAGCACTGTTCCTAATTGTCTGAGTAAGTGCCAAATTGATTTCCAAAGTGGTTGTATATGTTTACATTCCCACCAGCAATAAAGGAGGGTTCCCCTTTTTCCACATCCTCTCTGGCATGTGTTGTCACTTGAGTTTTTTATCTTAGCCATTCTGATGGGTGTAAGGTGAAATCTCAGGGTCATTATGATA
Organism: Psammomys obesus; assembly: GCF_907164565.1. NCBI lineage: Eukaryota > Metazoa > Chordata > Mammalia > Rodentia > Muridae > Psammomys > Psammomys obesus. The sequence goes on along the minus strand of NW_026596396.1, from coordinate 752,606 downwards.
ATATAGTATAAATATACTAAAATCTGTACACCTAAAGAAGCTAAGCAAAAAGGAGGACCCTGGGTAAGATGATCAATCCTCACTCAGAAAGGCAAATGGGACTGACATCAGAAGAGGGAGAAAACAGGGAACAGGACAGAAGCCTACCACAGAGGGCCTCTGACTTTACCCAAGAAGGTATCAAAGCAGATGCTGAGAATCATAGGCAAACTTTGGGCAGAGTGCAAGAAATTTTATGAAAGAAGGGTGAGAGAGAAAGACCTGGAGCGGACAGGAGCTCCACAAGGAGAGCAACAGAAACCAAGAATCTGGGCAAAGGGGTCTTTTCTAAGACTGATACTCCAACCAAGGACCATGCATGGAAATAACCTAGAACCCCTGCTCAGATGTAGCCCATGGCAGCTCATTCTCCGAGTGGGTTCCCTTCTAATGGGAACACACACTGTCTCTGACATGAACTCAGTGGCTGGCTCTTTGATCACCTCCCCCTTACCAGCAGCCTTACCAGGCCACAGAGGAAGACAATGCAGCCAGTCCTGATGAGATCTGATAGGCTTGGGTCAGAGGGAAAGGGAGGAGGACTTCTCCTATCAGTGGACTTGGGGAGGGGCATGGGAGAAGATGAGACAGGGAGGGTGGGATTGGGAGGGGATTAAAGAGGGGGCTACAGCTGGGATACAAAGTGAATAAATTGTAATTAAGAAAACAAATAAATAAATGAAAAAATCAAACTAGGAACAGATGAGAAACTACCTGACAGATGAAACTTCTCCAGCCTGATAAAGAACAAAGAAGAGAGATCCCATCTACTGATCAGAAACAAAGCACAGATGAGTACATGTTTTCATCACTTTTCAACATTGTACTGGCAGTTCCAGCCAGTGCAATCAGATAAGACAAAGAAATAAAAGCATGCAGATGATAAAGACAGACAGAAGATTCTTATTTGCAGTAGGCATGATTATCTCTATGAAGAATCTAAAAAATAGCTACTAAAACTAGTGAGTTCAGCAATGTTGCAGGATACAAAGTTAACAACTGCCTATGTTAAGTTTTTATCGCTGTGAACATGAACAAAAGCAACTTGGGAAGAAAAGGATTTATTTCAACTTACCACTCTCAGTCCATTGCTGATGGAAGGAGCAGGGAACTGAAGTTTGGAGCTGATGAAGAGGCCATAAAGAACTACTGCTTACTAGCTTGTTCCCCAATGTTTGTTCAGCTTGCTTCCTAATATCCAGGACCACCCACTCAGGAGTGGCACAGCCCACTGGGGGATGGGTCTACCCACCTCAATTATCAATCAAGAAAATGCTGCACAGGCTTGTCACAACTCAATCTTATGGGGACATTTTCTCAAATAAGTTACCCTCAGTCCAAATGACCCTAGCCCGTGTCAAGTGACATAAAAACTTGCTAGCAGGTCTACAGAACAATTCTGTTTCAACAAACTAAAAATAAAACATAAAAATACCATGAAAGAACCATCAAATACTTAAAGATAAACCTGAAAAGAGATATTTAACACCCATACATACACTGCAAACTACAAAATACTGCTGGGAAATAAAGTACAAACCTAAATTTACTATATGCTTTTGTGTCCCAGTAAAGCTGGTAAGAGTAGCTAAAATTCACCGGTTATCAAGGCCAAACTCTCAGAAATCATTAGGCCAACACTAATTACAGATCCTCTAGCTTGTGACTTCAATGTTCCTAGTCTTGGACAGGATAACACAAGATGGTTGACTGACCTGGCTTAATCTTGTTGAATATTTAGAAGCACAGACACTGTGCATACTGATAACGTTGAAGAAAGGCTTACCCTTAGACTTTGGAGATTCAGTCACTACAAAACTGAGGCATGATAAAGTAAGATCTTTGGGAATCTACTGTTGGAAGAGCCATGGAAAAGGCATGGCTCAGGAATATGACTAATGTTTCTGGTCTGGAAAGAAACAGACTTGAAGGCACATACCTGGCACATAGTAAGTGTACTCCCACCCCCCAAAAAAACCTAGCAAAAATAATGTAATAAAATAATCAAATTGAATCATATACCATTAATAAAGAATTTATATGATCTACATTTGAGGTGACTGCAAAATAATCTTTATACAGGGATAAGGGAGTTTGATAAACTCATCAACAGTAGAAGCAAGATTTCAAGAAACAAAATAAATCTCTTTAAGCAAATTAACCTTACAGGTCCCTCAGGAAGAAACAGATTGCAGTTTACTCCAGGCAGCAGAGATTCTGAAAACAGACATCTTGGACTCAAATCCCAGGATCAAAACTTAATAGCCACATAGACCTCAGCAAAATACTGAGTTTCTATGTGACTCAGTTAGTTCTCGTATAAAAATGAAGGGCAAGTGTGATCTGAGCGTACATGCCTGATAATCCCAAATATTCAGGAAACTGAGAGGCAGTAGGATCGTAAGTTCAACACCTGCCTGGAAAATACAAATAAAAACCTGTCTCAAAAGAAGTGAAAATAGAGACGTCCTGGGAATATAGTAGAGTAGTAGAATACTTGCTTAACATGTATGAGACCCTGGAGTCAATCCCTAGTAGCACAGAAAAACAAGGGTGAGGGCAAAAAAGCACATTTCATAAAGTTGTCAGGAAGATTAATGACTTAATATTTGTATGATGCTTAAGAGCCTAGTTCATCCTACTTAAACAAAACAAGAATAAACATATCGCTACTTGTTCATTAAAACATCAACTGCCAAACATTTATCCAAGCTGCACTTTTCACTAAAATATGCTGTTTACTTAAAACCAGGCTGAATTAATAGCTTCCAGTCAAAAACTCACCTCTTACCTACTTCTCTTATGGTGATTCTTTCTAAAGAACACTATCCAGGAAGCAGTTTGTTGCTCCGTTTGGAAATAAAAACAATTCACATCCCCTCTCACCAAACTGAGACCAAGCTCTAAGCCTTGTGCTTAGAAAGCAACTCATTTTTCAGAAATAATCTGGTTGACACTTTCTGACACATAACTGGAGCTCAATAAATAGCTGTTCATCGGACATCTTTCTAAGCTAAAGTAAATTTAACATATTGTTATTATTTATACAGTCAGTTAAACCTTCAAGTAGGGAATAAAGGCTTCATAAGGGGTACGTACCACCTAATCAGTTAATCAACTTTAATAAATTTGCCCAAAATAATATTTGTGCTATTTAAGTGCAGACTTACAGCTTCAGTTTCTCTCAAAATGCTAATGAATATACATACCCCTTAGAAGATAAAAGACAAACACGAAGAAGGTACTATATTCTAAGCTGCCTGAGTAGAAAATGTAACAGGGCTTCAGGATAATTCTGACATTAATTCACTAGTCACTCCTCTTTGTGGGGGAGAACACTGATATCATGTGTTAAGCAAAATAAGCAAGATTCAGAGTGACAAATGTCACACTTCCTGCTGAGACAGGAAGTATGCTTTGAGTTCCTGACTACCCTCAGCTACTAATGAGTTTGAAGCCAGCCTGCTCTACTTAGTAAGACACTTAAAAGAAAAAGGTGAATCATCCATCCAGAGATCATCAAGGACAGGCCTGTAGTCTAACAAAGTCAGATTTGTTTGCTCTTCATAAAGGACCACACTGAAGGAATCCCACTTAACAAGAGGATAGAAGAGAGCTTCTGTGCTTTCCTATTGAAGGACTATAAGGAAGGCCTAAGGAAAGTGGAATCCATTCTGAATTGGTTACTGGTTGAAGGCTAGGAAAAGCTGTCCTATAATGGAGACTGGGTCTATTGTGAGACAAGAGCAACTCAGGAATTGGGAATGCCCACAACCAATAGAAAAGCAAATCAGATCTGGAGACATCATAAAAAAAAAAAGGAATAGTCCCTGAAAGACAGAGGTCTTTTTGGCATCTTACAGCCTTTGAGCATTGCATGTGCCAGCTCAGTCAACAGAAGAACTGCCTTTTTCTTTCTTGGTCTCAGCTGATTTTCATATCACAGACATTTCTTTATTCTTTCAGTAGCAAAGGCATGGATGCTGACAATCTTCTAAATTCTATCTTCTAAATTCTTCTAAATTCAATCCTCTAAATGTTAAGATCAGAGACAAAGTTATATAAATATTTCAACTTTATTTCTACTGACTTGGAAATCTTAGGTAGATGACTAAAGACTTTAGAGACATGGGAAACATTTTTACTTCATTTATATATGTACTTATTTATTTTTTGTTCTTTGATAATTTCATACAATATGTTTTGTCATAGTCTTTCTCCTCTCCCACTCTCTTCCAGGTCCTCCACTATAACTTGCTACCCACCCAACTTCATGTTCTGTCCATCTTAAAAATGAACAATATGGAATCCAATTTGTGTTGGCTATGACTACTCCTATGCATGAGGCTTTCCCTGGAATGTGGTTAATAAGCCTACTGTCACTTCATTGAAGAAAACTGATTTTCCCAAGAAAACTTTCTCTTTTTAGTGTTGAAAATCATGACTTTCTTCTGTAACCAAAAGAAAGGATAAGGGAAATGAACATCTTGCTACTTTGATGATGTTGAAGAACAAGATATGATTTTCTGGATAATAACTGGGATCTTGGAATTGTGGATTTTTGGTAAATAGTGGAGGAAATTTCACAAACACTAGAAAGAAATCATTTCACTGTAGATTTGCTAAAATGGTGACTATAGACTTAAATTAAAATGAACAGGAAAAAAATACACCAAATGTGAACAGAAAGCTACACAGAAAAACCCTATCTGGAAAAACGGAAAGAAAGGAAAGAAAGGAAAGAAAGAAAGAAAGAAAGAAAGAAAGAAAGAAAGAAAGAAAGAA